>NW_003852500.1:5040211-5059565 GCF_000181295.1 Otolemur garnettii
CAATATACCCAGACATTTCACTGAAGATATGCAAATTTAGAATAAATAAATATATGCATAACAAGTACATGGTAGAGTTTAAATTAAAACCACAGTGCGATACTACTTCACATTCAAAAGAATGGCTAATAACAAAAAGATTGACAACGTCAAACATTGGCAGAGATGTACAACAACTGGAACTCTTTTGTACAACTGTAGAAGCAAAAAAATATCTTGGGGAAATACTTAGAACTTTATTTATGATTTTTTTTTCATATTTACTCTCAAAATATTTAGACCCAAAGGTATTATGGCCCAAATGACTGTGTCTTCCACAGGTTCATATGTTGAAATACTCTGAGTGTGATGGCATTTGGACATGAAACCTTTAAGAATTAATCAGGGTTAGATTAGGTCATGAGGGTGGGGCCATCATCATGGGATTAGAGGCCATGTAAAAAGAGAAGAGAGAGGTATCTCTTTCTTTCCACATGCATACACCAAGGAAAGGCCATGTGAAGACATAACAAGGAGATGAGTGTCTTTAAGCTAGGAAAAGAGAAACCAGAAACTGAATTGAATAGCACCACCTTGATCTTGGACTTCCCACTCTCCAGAAATGTGAGAAATAAACTTTGTTGTTTAAACTAGCCGATTTGTGGTATTTTGTTATGACTAGTCTGTGTTGACTAAGACAAGTGGTAAACTGCATCATACAACCTCTGATGTTGTTCTTTAGAAAGTTCAGCCCTGAAAGGGCTGAGCAAGATAGTAGACTAGAAACATCTCCTTACTAGCCACTCAAAGCTAGACAGGGGAAAGAAAACTCCAACCACCTCTGGTTGGGAGTACTTACCCAGGGACATCATTCCAGGGACACGGTGAAACAGTGGTGGACTAGAGAAGACAGCAAGGAGGTCTGGAGCTGAGGAAAACCAGCACAGAATGTGAGTGCTTGGGAATGGGTTGGGGCTAGCTGGCCAGCCTGCCCATGGAGGACTGGGGACAAGAAAAGACTTTCTGTCAACTTTTTTTTTTCAGCTTAAAATAAATTTATTGTACAATACAAAACATAAGCGTACTGGAAAAATAAAGGTACATTATTAAATATACAAAGCAAATGAAAGAAAGCCAAACAACCCAAATGTTTTAATCCAAACACTAAGATAAAATTCACAACATTTAAGCTGAAAACAAAGTATTTCAGGAGGAATATGCATTTCAAATGAAATGTTAATGATTTCCCCCCAAAAAGAAGAAAGAAAATCAAATATGCTATGTTATAAATGCTTGAATTTCAAGAATCAACAACAATAAAATATACCCAACAATATTGGGTATTTTTCAAGAATTATATTTTGTAAGTTATTAAGAATACTGAAGGAATCAAAATGTGTCATTAAAACTGACAAAAGTATTTCTTTTTAAGTTTGAGGGCCTATTCACAGTATCTTACCCTTTTCTTACATTTATTCCTTCCTGTAAAAATGTCTGGACACCCATTCTTAACATCTCTAAATACAGTAGCTTAGATAATCCTACTTCACTACAAATTAACAACCTAATTTTGAAATCAAGACCAATATGCACACAATATGAAAACTAAATCTTCATTTTATAAAGTAAAACCGACCTCTGAAAGAAACAGTAAAATGTAACGATTTAGAGCATAGGGGGAAGAAATAATGCCTTTTTTTCAATTAAGGCATTCAATTGCCCAAAATACATAAAAATGGCCCCAGTGGAACTAACACAAATGTGTAGCAGTAGTAAGGCCTCTGTCACCTTTTTGATTTGGGGTTAATCTACTTACTAGAGGCTTGGCGCCTTTAGCTCAACCGGCTAAGGCGCCAGCCACGTACACCTAAGGTGGCGGGTTCAAATCCCCAGCCCAGACCCGCCAAACAACAATGACGGCTGCAAAAAAAAATAGCCGGGCAATGTGGCGGGTGCCTGTGGTCCCAGCTACTTGGGAGGCGGAGGCAGGAGACTCTCTTGAGCCCAGGAGTCGGAGGTTGCTGTGAGCTGTAATGCCACGGCACTCTACCCAGGGGGACAGCTTGAGCCTCTGTCTCAAAAAAAAAAAAAAGTCTACTTACTAGAGCTGCCTCAAATGAGTGGGTGGACTTAAAGAGTATCCAGTGACCAGGACTGAAGACCAGGTAGCATAGATCCCCTATCAGCTTGACTGCCAGCTGCACACTGCCATTGTGGGAAGGCCATATGGGAGAAACAGTCAGCCAGTATAAACAGGTTTTCTGTGAGAGGTATACTTGGTCATAGTTCAGACATTTAGGCTGTCCACCAAAATAAAGAAGTATCCCATGAGGGGCAGTGCCTGTGGCTCAAAGGAGTAGGGCGCTGGCCCCATATGCTGGAGGTGGCCGGTTCAAACCTAGCCCTAGCCAAAAAAAAAAAGAAAAAAAGAAGTATCCCATGAAAGGCACACTGTAAACACCCATGACCAAGTTCCTGGAGCCTTATCAAGGCAGGGCTAGAGTTTACAGTCACCCTCAGGAGGGAGACCTCAAGATCAAATTAGAAAAAAAAAGTACAATGTCCATATTATTTCCATGTTTGAAACGACAATCTTAATATATACAATCTTAAAATCTTAAATTCTCATGTACATTTGGATCTGTTTCTGTGCTTTTTTGAAACAAGCACCAAACTTTGAAAATTCGCATTTTCAAAAAAGTTTCTGACACCACCCCCTCCAAAAAAGAAAAGTTTCTGGCTATTTTCCAAAGTTATTCCCAAAGAAGGTAAAAATTATTTTGTCAAGTAAAACAAAGCAAACCTCTACATCAAAATTTTTATTGAGGTCTTGATTGAAATTGTGTTAAATTTTATAGCATTTTCTGTAAGAGTAAATATAAAAAATTGAATTTTCCCTCTTGCAAAAAGAAAAAAAGGTCTTTTCTTAGAACTTGTCTTTGAGAAAACTTGCAATTATAAATCCTTTCTCCATCCCTCTGAGATTTAGTAAATGTTTCTAAAAAGTAAGTAAACTTCTTTCTACTTTTACAATCCAGGAAGATCTTCCCTAATGACCTTGAGCTGTATCTTTGAAGGGTAAACATCAAGGAAGATTATACCACCTTCTGTCTGTCTTTTTGGTAAACTTCTAGGTTTCTGGCTACAGGTGTAATTATCTGCTTGTTGTAGAGATATAAGAAATTTTACTTTCATTTGGATAAAGAAAATTAGCTAACACAGATGTTTATCCCAATTACCAGGTGAATTTAGGATGAATTATATGTAGCAAATGGTGTTATCCAGTCCTCTTACTTGAGGACAAGTTATCTTTCATCTGGAGAAAAATGTAATCCATCGTACCTGCCTGGCTATATAAAAAATGTGATATTTCCTTCTGTCTTCACAGACTCATTAGTAGTTTGCCTGTGATGCTCCTGGGGGTCTGGTGTGATGTTTATTCAATAATAAAACTGTCAGTGGCACCTGTGGCTCAGTGGATAGGGCGCCAGCCCCATATACTGAGGGTGGTGGGTTCAAACCCAGCCCTGGACAGCTAAAAGGGCAATGACCACTGCAACAAAAAAGAGCCAGGCATTGTGGTGGGGGCCTGCTGTCTCAAAATAAATTAATTAATTAAACTGTCTTATTCTTTTCTCCACCCGTGGAAAGAATTTTATAGGGTGGCAAAGGACTTTATTTTTTATTATTTCCCCAACACCCATCCAGAAAAGTGTGTATATATATGTACACACACATATATATCTCCTCTGTGTGTATATACATATCTTTTCTATATGAATTCTATTAATAGATATTTTAAATTCAATTTTATTTGGAAAATGTAATACTTTTCAAACTATTTTGAATGGAAACTCATTTCTATTATTGACACAGAGTAAATTGATGTTACAAAGTCATTGGACGAGGAAATATGTAATTTATTTTACATATTCAGTAAAGTTATCCCTAGGTATCTGTGGAGTATTAATTGATTCTGAGACCGCCCCCCTATCAAAATCTGAAGATGCTCAAGTCCCTAATATAAAAAGGCTTTCTATTTGTATATAACCGCTGTACATCCTCCTGTACACTTTATTTTTTTTTTAGAGACAGAATCTCACTTTGTCACCCTTGGTAGAGTGCAGTGGCATCACAGTTCACAGCAACCTCCAACTCTTGCCTCAGCCTCCTGAGTAGCTGGGACTATAGGCGCCTGCCACAATGCCCAGCTTTTTTTTTTTTTTTTTCAATTGCTTGACCGGCCGGGTTTGAACCTGCCACCCTTGGTATATGGGGCTGGTGCCTACCCACAGGCGCCGCCCTAATAGCTACTTTTCTTTCTTTCTTTTTTTTTTTGACAGAGCCTCAAGCTGTCGCCCTGGGTAGAGAGCTGTGACATCACAGCTCACAGCAACTTCCAACTCCTGGGCTTAAGCGATTCTCTTGCCTCAGCCTCCCAAGTAGCTGCTACTACAGGCGCCTGTACTGCGGCTATTGTTGTTTGGCGGCCCGGGCTGCATTCGAATCCGCCAGTTCAGGTGTATGTGGCTGGTGCCTTAGCTGCTTGAGCCACAGACGCTGAGCCCCCTCCTGTACACTTTAAATCATCTCTAGATTATTTATAAGCTTTGTATGCAATGTAAATGCTCTGCAAATAGTTGTTACACTATACCGTTTATGGAATAATGAGAAGGGGAAAAGTAGTACACGTTCAGTTCAGATGCAATTTCCCCCCCAAATATTTTCCAGTAGACCCCACAGATAAGGAGGGTTGATTGTATATATTCCCTAGAGAGGTGATAGCCATGATATTCAATACCATTAAGATAAAATTTGTGTAAAAATCTCAGAAGAATGTATACCTAACATTAAGGGGTTTTTTCCTTTTGGGAAACGGCATGTGTGGCCCTCGTCTTCTGTTTTAGCTTACACAAGTTTTCTAGTTTACTGCATGTTTCGTGTACCAGTTGCGCAATCTTGAAAGCTAGCAGTCCTAAGTCAGCTCTTACGGGGTATTGTTCTTTGAATGAACTACAGTACCGTACCTACTTAGTTCCAAGCACTTCAGTTACCCATCGATATTCCTCGCGCCACTCACAACAGCTTTGGATCAAGACCAGGCTGTGGTTGCGGGTTCTACTACAGCCCCGCATGCCGCCAGGGGGAGCCCAACCTCAGGTGTCATCAGAGGCCCTGTTGGCGCCCAGGCTTCTGGGAAGCGTAGTTCGGTAGTAGGGCCGAGGTGCTCTATGCGCATGGGCAGTGCCGGCTCCTTTCAGGCGTAGCCGTTTTGTCTCACACCCCAGGGGGCAAAGGACTTCTGAGCTTTCAGGTCTCAGCAGTCTGGCAGAAGGCGGGGCCTGGACTCCTGGCAGGCTAGGAGCAGAGGCTGAGCGGGTCAGGTGTGTTTGAAGGTGTTTGCGGCCCGGCGGGTGGCGGGGAAGAGGGTCTCGGCTTGGCGCCGAGTGGAAGACAGGGGTGACCCGGGGAGGGGGTGGTGGTGGTGGCCCTGTCGGGGAAGCCGGCCGTGTGCACTGGCGTTCCTCTTCATAACTGTATTTCCATGACTCAGTTGGGGGGCAGCTCTAGGATGCCGAGGCGACAGGGAAAGCGGAGCTCCGGGAGGGAGCGGTCCCGGTGACGTGAGCCCGGCCTGCCGCGTAAGGCGCCCTTTGCGGCTCCGGCCGCTGGTGACGTGGACTGTAGAGCTGCAGGGCCTGGGCTTGGGCCCAGAGTCTACAGACATCCCAGTGCATCTCAGATGCTCGTCTGTCAGAGGGCAGGGGCAGTAACCTTTAGGGTCGTTTGCCGAATTGAATAGGTTAGTAGATGTAAAGTATGGTAAAAGACTCGATAAAGGTGAGCATCTTTTGTTATCACAAGGCATGCTGTGTTCATTATTGGCTCATTGAATCATCATAACCATCCTTTTAACCACCTCCATTTTAATAAATAAGAATACTGAAGCTTCAGAGAGACTGGTTTACCCAGTATTAGCAAATGAGACTTAAATTCTCACGTGTTTTGCTCTATCCCAATCTAGGATTCGTTTATACTCTTTCCTACACTAAAACCCACAATTTGGGTTTATATTTGGAATGTCAGTTGTTCCTGAGCATCACCACAACATAGTTGTGGAGTGTACTGAACCTAATCTTTCCATGTAGCGTTCTATTTCTGAAAGTGCTTAGGGAGTCCTCAGCACTCTTGAGCCAAAATGTTGTTTAAGCCCCTTCCTGCGTTCAGGGCTATCTTCTCAGAGGACTGTTAAATATGTAAATTTGAGCCTTTCATTATAAATTTTACCGGAGAAGCCTAGAATCCTATCTAGGCAGGAGGCTAATTTGCTAGAGAGTGTAATGGGACAGATTTTTCTTTTTTAAAGATGCAAACTGCAAGTCGTCCATGCTCCATGTTATGTTGGTGATATACTGTCTCAAACTGGCTGGTGATATCTGAATTTATTAATTAGGCATTTTGTAAACTCCAAGCTGGCTGTAAGTGCTTACTGCTGTTTTTTCTTTGTTGTTGTTGTTTTGTTTTTTAGTTTTTTTCCTAATCTTTATTGATACATCATAATTGTGCATATTTATGGGGTACACGTGATATTTTGATACATGCATATAATATGTAGTGATCAAATCAAGGTAATTAACATATTCATCACCTTAAACTTTCATCATTGCTTCATGTTAGAAACATCCCCACTCTTCTAGCTATTTTGAAATACACAATAAATTATTGTTAACTCTTGTCTCAGTATTGTGCTATAGAACACTAGAACTTATTCCTTCTTAGCTAACCCTGTTTTTGTAACTAGTGACCAACCTCTCCTAATTGCCCCTCACCTCCCTACCCTTCCCAGTCTCTGGTAAACATCATTCTACTCTTTATATTCATGAGATCAACCTTTTTTTTAGTTTCCACACATGAGTGTGAACATGTGAAATTTGTCTTTCTGTGCCTGGCTTAATTTCACTTAACTTAATGCCCTCCAATTCCTTTCATGTTGCTATAAATGACAAGACTTCTTTCTTTTTCTAACAATAATATTCTAGTGTGAGTGTATATATAAATTTATATACTACATTTTTTTATTCACTGATCTGTTGATAGACACTTAAGTTGCTTCCATTTCTCGCTATTGTGAATAGTGTTGCAATAAATATGGGCATGCAGTTATTTCTTGAGTGTACTAATTTCCTTTCTTTTGAATATATACCCAGCAATAGGATTGCTGGTGTTGGGTCTGGGATAGAAATGGGGTGGTAGTTGGCAGAAAGGAGAGGAGTCCAGCCCAGAGACAAAAGAGAGTTTATTAAGGGAGAGAACAGAAGTGGGATCTGAACCAGAGTCAGCCCAGCCTCCTCCTGGTTTCAGGCATCTTTATCAAGCTTATCAGTATAGAAAGAATTTGGGAGAAGGGTAGCTATGGGAGGGACTAACTCCTGCAGAGGGGCAGTTTAGCCAGGGTGGAAAGTCCACACTCTGCAACATTCCAGGAGTAACTGCCCTGCAATATTCCAGAGATGTGGAGCTTTACCCATTGTTCTGTAGCTGGATCTTTGGTTCAATTCATTTGACTTCTTGGCCCAGTGTCTCTAAATGGCAACCTCACTAAAATGGCCATGCTTATGCTAAGGAGGTATCTAAGGTGTGAGGATCCCTTTACTACAGCGAGGTCATGTGGTAGATCTATATTTCATTTTTTGAGAAAGCTCCGTACTATTTTCCATAGTGGCTATACTAATTTACATTCAACACTCAACAGTATTTGAGTGTTCCTCTGTCTGAGCATTTTCTCCAATTTTGTTACTTTTTGTTTTTTTGATAGTAGCCATTTTAACTGGGGTGAGATAATACCTCATTGTGGATTTGATTTGCATTTCCCTGATGATGCGTGATTTTGAGCATTTTCTTTTATATACTTGTTGGTCATTTGTATGTCTTTTGTATTATTTGGCTTCTTTTTTTTTTTTTTTTTTTGCTATTGAGTTGTCTGAGTTTCTTGTATGTTTCTTGATTTTCTTTTTTTTTTTTTGCTACGCAGAAGCTTTTTAAACTTGGTGTAATCCCATTTGTCTATGTTTGCTTTTGTTGCCTGTGCTTTTGAGCTCTTACCCAAAAAATTTTTGCCCAATGTCTTGAAGAATTTCTCCAATCTTTTCTTTTAGTAGTTTCATAGTTTCAGGCCTTCAATTTAAGTTCCTAATCCATTTCAAAGTAATTTTTGCATATGGTAAGAAGTAGAGTCTAATTTCATTCTCCTGCATATGGATATCCAGTTTTCCCAGCACCATTTATTGAAAAGACTGTTTTTTCCCCCAATGCATGTTCTTAATACCTTTGTTGAAAATGAGTGGGTTGGCTCGGCGCCTATAGCTCAACCGGCTAAGGCGCCAGCCACATACACCTAAGGTGGCGGGTTCGAATCCCCAGCCCGGACCCGCCAAACAACAATGACGGCTGCAACCAAAAAATAGCCGGGCGTTGTGGCGGGCGCCTGTGGTCCCAGCTACTTGGGAGGCGGAGGCAGGAGACTCGCTTGAGCCCAGGAGTTGGAGGTAGCTGTAAGTGTGATGCTACGGTACTCTACCCAGGGGGACAGCTTGAGGCTCTGTCTCAAAAAAAAAAAAAAAGAAAATGAGTGGGTTGTAAATGCATTGATTTACTTCTGGGTTCTCAATTCTGTTCTATTGGTCTGTGTGTCTGTTTTTGTACTAGTACCATGCTGTCTTGACTATGGCTTTATGTTCTATTTTGAAGTCTAGGAATGTGATGCCTCCAGCTTTGTTCTTTTTGCTCAAGATTAGTTTTGCTGGTTGGCACCTGTGGCTCAAAAGGGTAGGGCACCAGCCCCGTATGCTGGAGGAGGCATGTTCAAACCCAGCCTCAGCCAAAAAAAAAAAGAAAAAAAAAAGATTAGTTTTGCTATTTAGGGTCCTTTCTGGTTCCATATGAATTTTAGGATTTTTTTTTTCTATTTTTGTGAAGAAAATTGGTATTCTGATGATATAGAATTATATCAGAATAATGGGTATTCCGATGATAATTGCATTGATGATTGTTTTAGGTAGTAGGGGCATTTTAATATTAATTCTTCTAATCCATGAGCATAGGCTATCTTCAACTTCTTTCATCAGTGTTCTATTGTTTTCATTGCAGAGATCTTTCATTTATTTAAAATTTAAATTTATTCCTAGGTATTATCTTTTGTAACTATTATAAATATGATCACTGTGTTTATTTCTTTTTCAGATTGTTTACTGTTGTGTAGAAATGCTACTGATTTTTTTATGTTGATTTTGTATCCTGAAACTTTACTGAATTATCAATCTAGCAATGTTTTGGCAGAGTCTACAGGTTTTTCTAAATATAGGATTATGTTGTCTGTGAACAAGTATAATTTGACTTCTTCCATTGTAATTTGGATGCTCTCTGTACTTTCATTTGCTTATGAAAAGGACCTCAGGATTATGGTACCTAGTTGTCTTTTACTGTGTGTACATACATAAAGTGCCTGTTTGTGAATTATGGTGCCAAACCATTATTTTAGAAGCTATATTTGTGTCATGTCAGAAGATTAGATGGCCCTGTCAGAGTTCATCAAGATACAACTAATTTTACCCTAGGTTCTGCCCAAGTTTTGAGGGTACAGTGAATTCTAGGTCCCCATTTGGATTTGTGTTCTATGTGAAGACTTCTAGAATCATAATGGTACATGAAGAGTTATTCAAGATTATCTAACCTAGTTCCTCCTTATTTTAAAAATAAATAATTGAAACTAAGACACTCACTAGGTTTGTTAATAGCAGAGCCTAGGGTAGAACAGAAGTCTCCAGGTTCACTATATCACATTTGAGTCAGAGCACTGTTCTTAGAGAAGTGGTTTTTGAGTAAATGCAATTTAGGGAGAAGAAACATCTTTTTTTTTTTTTTTTCCTTGAGACAGAGCCTCAAGCTGTTGCCCTGGGTAGAGTGCTGTGACATCACAGCTCACAGCAACCTCCAACTCCTAGGCTCAATTGATTCTCCTGCCTCCTAGTCCCAAGTAGCTGGGACTATAGGCGCCCCCCACAATGCCCAGCTATTTTTTGGTTGCGGCTGTCGTTGTTTGGTGGGCCCTGGGCTGGATTTGAACTGCTAGCTCAGGTGTATGTGGCTGGCACCTTAGCCGCTTGAGCCATATGCGCTGAGCCAGAAACATCTTATTTTTGAGAACTTTGAAAAGACTTTAAAACTATGTGGGATTTATAATCATAGGAAAATTGTTATGACATCACTTAAGCACCTTTTATGTATTCAATGAATATGTATTTTCAACATAATTTCTGATGTCAGCCTAAGGTTTCATACTTTGGATATGTTAACACCTGCTTCTTAATTATCTGCTATTATTGGAGTTTGTTTTCATTTCTTTTGTGTTATTCAGTAAACAGACACATAATTTTCAAAACAGTCAATAGAAAATACATTTTCAGATTTCCTCAGAAATGTCCCAGGTTAGTCACAATTTATATCAGAGTCACCAATGGACAGGAGGGCACTACTTTATCGTGTTCCTTCCTAATCCTTGTGATGGGTCGTGGGGACATTTTCCCAGAGTTATATATCTTACTAAAATGTTATGTGGAAATTTCTCATAGGTGATTCCTGGAGCTTCAAGATAAGGTCTCTTACAACTTTTGTCTTCCAACTTTCTCTGCTCTGGCTTCATAGTTTCTGCCCTTTGCCAAGAACAACAGAAAATGAACAAGTTCAAGGTGGGTTATTTATTTAGCTCTTTGTTTTGCTATGTGTGTGTGTTTAATGAATTTTATGAAAGAAAGTCCACAGAACTAGAAAAGTGGAAATGGTTAAAAATCACCTTCAGGGACAATGTTGTTTGAATAAAACAGCAGTTCTCTTAGTGTGGTCACCAGATCCCTGGGAGCCCCAAGACCCTCTCAAGGAGTCTATGTTGTCCAAAATCATAGTACTAGCAGAGTTGATGGTATGAAACCAATGATAAATAGATTGCTGCCTGTTTAGCATGAATTAAGACAATCACACCAATATTAACAAATTTGATTTTTAAAGTATATTTCACAATAAAATGTGTCAACATTTGAGTAATAGTCTGATGTATGTGCCCAGAGACAAACTCAGGCAATTTTTGAGGACAGAGTGATATAGATAAGAGAGAAACAGGTTATAGGTTAATTAGGAAATAATACTTGAGGAAAGTCCTGGATTAAAGAGGGAGCCCAATAGAAATCTAAGGGAAGAACATTCTAGGTAGAAGGAACAGCAAATACAAACACTCTGAGGCATATTCTAGGAACAGTATTGAGAACATTGAAGCTAGGAAGAAGTGATGTACGGAAAAAATGGTAAGAAGTTGAAAGAGGTAGAAGAGGCTAGAACATGTAGAGCCTTGTAGACTGTAGAAAACTGTAATTTAATTAATTGATTGATCAATTAATTTTTTTTTTTTTGAGACAGAGTCTCATCACTCTGTTGCTCTGGGTAGAGTACTATGCTGTCATAGCTTACAGCAACCTCAGACTCTTGGGCTCAAGAGATTCTCTTGACTTAGTCTCCTGAGTAGCTGGGATTATAGGCACCTGCCACAACAACTGGCTATTTTTAGAGGTGGGGTCTTGCTCTTTGTTAGGCTGGTCTCAAACCTGTGAGAGCAAACAGTCCACCTGCCTCAGCCTCCCAGAGTGCTAGGATTACAGTCATGAGCCTTTTATATTAACCTGGATAGAGTGGAGAACATTCTCTTCAGTAAAGTATCACAAGAATGGAAAAGCAAGTATCCAATGTATTCAATACTAATATGAAGCCAGTAATTGAACTAAACAAGAGAAAAACTCAATTCAAGTTGGGGGGAGGAAGAGAAAAAGGAGGAGGGAGGTGTGCTCTCACATAATAGGCACAATATAAGGTTATATGGCACACCTCACAGGTGAGGGGCACAACTACAATAGGGACCTTACCTTAACAAATGCAAACATTGTAACCTAATCATTTAATCTGAAATTAAAGAAAAATAGAAAGCAGAGAAAAAAGAAACAAATATAAACTTATTCACAAACAATGTAATAAACTTTCAGTAGTAGTATCCTATTTACAGCCTTCTTACATTTCAGAGTCTTTGTCTTAAATCTCATTTCTCATATATTTTAACCCCAAATACTTGTTAATTTTGCTTTAAATAGTTACTAATATTTTTTAAAAATTATATGTGTATGTAAATAAAATGTGTACACATATGAGTCCTTTGAATGTTCTTTATTCCTTCCTACAAGCCGGGGATTTTCTTGCATATTTTTTCCGTTTAGCCTAAACAAGTTATTTTTATCATTTCATGTATTCAGTACTAATGACAAATTCACTTGGTTATAATTTCTGAAAATGTCTTTATTTCACCTTGATTTTTTTTTTTTTTAATTTGAGATAGGGTCTTGTTCTGTTGCCAGAGCACAAGTGGAGTGGCACCATTTTTGCCATTATAGTTCACTGCAACCTCCAACTCCTAGGCTCAAGTAGTCCTCCTCCTGCCTCAGTCTCCCAGGTAGCTGGGACTAGACTACGGCCATGATGCCTGGCTAAATTTTTTGTAGAGACAGAGTCTTGCTATATTGTCCAGGCTGGTCTCTAACTCCTTGCTTCAAGTCATCTCCTCACCTCAACCTCCCAGAGTGCTAGAATTATAGGTGTGAGCCACTATACACATACCCCATTTTAACAATTTTCAAAGTTTTCAGTTCAGTGGCATTAAGTACATTCACATTATTATACAGCTGTCATCACCATCCATCTCTAGTGCTTTTTTCATTTTGCAAAACTGACACTACCCATTAAACAACTCCCTATACTCTCTTCCACTAGCCCCTGGCAACCACCACACTATTTCTTTTTGTCTCTATGAATTTGATTATTCTGGGTACCTTGTGTAAGTGGAATATACAGTATTTGTCCTTCTGTGATTAACTTATTTCACTTAGCATAATGACTTCAAGGTTCATCCATGTCATATAGCAGGTGTCAAATTTCCTTTGTCTTTAAGGCCGAATAATACAGGTTTTGCAATTGCACATAAACTTTATGGACACACCGTATTACCTTGTTTGTATATACCACACATGTTTATCTGTTCTTCTTTTATGGACACGGGTTACTTTGTACTGTTTTTCCATTGTGAATAATGCTGCTATGAAACATGGGTACAAATATCTGTTCAAGTCCTTGCTTTCAGTTCTTTTGAGTATATACCCAGAAGTGTAATACTGGATAATATGGTAATTTTATGATTTTTTTTTTTAAGAACTGCCATACTGTTCTTTTTAGTGGCTGTACCATTGTACATTCCATAAATAATACACAAGGAAAAAAAATAATACACAAGGGTTTCAGTTTTTCTACCTCCTCACCAATACTTGTTAATTTCTTTTTTTTTTTTTTTGAGACGGAGCCTTAAGCTATCCCCCTGGGTAGAGTGCCATGGCATCACAGTGCACAGCAACCTCCAACTCCTGGGCTCAAGCGAGTCTCCTGCCTCAGCCTCCCAAGTAGCTGAGACTACAGGCGCCCACCACAATGCCTGGCCATTTTTTTGGTTGCAGCCATCATTGTTGTTTGGTGGGCCCGGGCTGGGGATTCGAACCCGCCACCTTAGGTGTATGTGGCTGGTGCCTTAGCTGCTTGAGCCACAGGTGCCGAGCCAACACTTGTTAATTTCTGGGGGTTTTTTTTGGATGATAGCCATCCTAATGAATGTAAAATGATTTTGTTTCATGTTGTGTTTTTATTTTTAATTATTCTTTTAGGGTGTATATTTCATTGAGTTTTGGCACATGCCTAAAAGCATGTTATCACCACCATAGTCAAGCTACAAAACAGTTCCAATACTTCCCTCTTTGTAGTCTTCCCACCACTAATTCCTGGCAATCAATCTATTCTTCATCCATATAATTTTGCCTTTTCCTGAATAGTATATAAATTGAATTATATAGTATGTAATTTTGAGACTGCCTTTTCTTCATTTAGCATAATGCATTTGAGATTTGATTATGTTGTTGCATTATCAGTATATTATTTTTTTATTGCTAAATAGTGTTTGCTTGTATGAAATAAATAATAAATTGGATAAATAAATCACTCACTGGTTGAAAAAACATTGAAAACTAGTTGCTTTCCAGTTTTTTGGCAATGATGAGTAGAACTGTTACAAATATTTGTATACTGATTTTTATGTGAACATAGGTTTCATTTCTAGCAATATAGTTGTTGAGTTATATGTAATATGGTAAGTATTATGTTTAACTTTATAAGAAACTGCCAAACTGTTTTCTAGAACAGGTACACTATTTCACATTCCTACTACAGTGTATTAGAATGCCATTTGCTTCATGTTACTTGTCAGCACTAAATATTCTCAAGGTTTTTTTTTTAAGGTATGCTGATAGGCTTGGCGCCTGTAGCACAGTGGTTATGGCACCAGCCACATGCACTGAGGCTGGAGGGTTTGAGCCCAGCCCAGGCCTGCCAAACAACAATGACAACTTCAACCAGAAAATAGCTGGGCGTTGTGGCGGTTGCCTGTAGTCCCAGCTACTTGGGAGGCTGAGGCAAGAAAATAAGCCCAAGAGTTTGAGGTTGCTGTGAGCTATGACAGCATGGCATTCTACCAAGGGTGACATAGTGAGACTTTGTCTCAAAAAAAAAAAGTCATGCTGATAGATATGTAGTAATATCTCATGGTTTTAATTTGCGTTTCCATAATAACTACTGATATCAAACATCTTTAGGTGTGCTTATTTGCTGTCCATCTCTCATTTGTGAAGTATCTATTCATATCTTTTGTCCATTTTTAAACAACAAATTGGGTTGTTTACTTATTGTTGAATTTTGAGAGTTCTTTCCATGTTCTGGATACAAGTGCTATTAGATTGAGAATTCACTAAGATCACATGTTGTAGGTGGAGAAAGAATTTGCATACAAAGATTAGCATAGAAAGAAACAAAAAGTTTATTTTACTTTTTCCCAGAGAAGGGAAAAAGGACATAGCACAAGAAAAAAGACTCTCCCTGAAGCCAAGCCAACTTCAGGCCTTTTGTGGAGAGTTGTAAAGAGGTAAAGAAAAATTTATTGCTATAGGATGATTAGTAGAAGACAGCGTGAAACTGCTGTGTTTGCTTTTTCTTTTTTTCTTCTTGGCTACAGAATGATAATAGGAGGTGGCTGGTAACTGCTTCTCATTTTTTTCTTCTTCTCTTAGAGAATTTCTTATCAACATCTCTGGATTGTAGTCTTGTTGGACTGGTCTGGCACTTTCCCTTTTTGCATCCACTCCAGTATTTGTTGTTTTGGGACTTTTTAATAAAAGTCATTCTCACCTTTTGGGGGTGGTACACAAATATAAGAGGGCCCTTATCTAACAAAAACAATCAATGTAACCTGGCTTTGTGTATCCTCAATGAATCCCCAACAATAATAATTTTTAAAAAGGTAAAAAAAAAAGTCATTCTCACTAGAGTTGAGTGATATCTCATTGTGGTTTTGATTTGTAATTCTCTGATAATTAGAGATGTTGAGAATTTTTTCTTAAATTTTGGCCATTAGTCTGTCTTCCTTTGAAAAGTTTCTGTTCATGTCTTTTGCCCACTTTTTAATGGAGTTGTTGTTGTTGTTTTTTGAGACAGTCTGACTCTGTTACCCTGGATAGAGTACTGTAGTGTCATAGCTCACAGTAACTTCAAAGTTACTAAGTAATCCTCTTGCCTTAGCCTCTTGAGTAGCTGGGACTATAGGCACCTGCCACAACACCCAGCTATTTTTAGAGACTGGATCTCACTCTTGCTCAAGCTGGCCTCAAATGCCTGAGTTCAGGCAATCCCTTGGCCTCCCAGAGTGCTATGATTGTAGGCATGAATTACCTCACCCAGCATTTTTGTTCCTTTCTTGCTGAATTGCTTGAATTCTTTGTAGTTTCTGGTTATCAGGCCTTTATTAGATATACAGCATGCAAATATTTTTTCCCATTCTGTAGATTGTCTATTTGCTCTAATGATTGTTTTCTTGGCTATGTAGAAGCTTTCCATCATTTCACTTCTAAGAAATATAGTTGAGGCTGGGTGTGGTGGCTGTAATCCTAGCAGTCTGGGAGGCCAAGACAGGTGGATTGCTTGAGCTTATGAGTTTAAGACCAGCCTGAGCAAGAGTGAGACCCCGTCTCTACTAAAAATAGAGAAACTGAGGCAAGTGGATCATTTGAGCCCAAGTTGGAGGTTGCTGTGAGCTATGATGCCATAGCACTCTACCCAGGGTGATAGCTTAAGACTGTCTCAAAAACAAAACAAAACAAAACACAGTTGACAGTGTCCTTTTGATTCACCTGTGCAAGTTTTAACTTGCTCAGCTTATTGGTGTTGCTGGTTTCATTAGTTTCTGTCCATGCAGATTTTATGTTCCTTGATTTTTTATGTATCTTAAAACATTCATACTGATCCATGTATCTCAAAGAACTAAAAGTAGATCTACCATTCAATTTAGCAATACCACCAAAGAAGAAAAAAGACATTTTATAAAAACTACACCTATACCCAAATGTTTATAGCAGCACAATTCAGAATTGGAAAGATGCGGAAATAACCCAAGTGCCCATCAATACATGAATGGGTTAATAAAATGCGGTGTATGTATACCATGAAATACTACTTATCCACAAAAAAAAAAAAAATGGTGAAATAATACCTCTTGTATTAACTTGGATGGAATTAGAGACCATTCTTGTAAGTAAAGTATCATAGGAATGGAAAAACAAACACCACATGCACGCACTATTAAATTGGAACCAATCAATCAACACGTGCACATATGGAAATAACACTCATCAAAAATCAAGTAGGTGAGAGGGGGAAGAAGGAGATGGGTAAATTCACATCTCATGGGTACAATGCACTCTATCTGGGTGATGGGCACACTTATAACTTTGACTCAAATGGTATGAAAGCAATTTAACCAAAACATTTGTACCCCTGTAATCTGAAATAAAATTCAAAAATAAAAACAAAAATTAACTCAAAATAGATTAGAAACCTAAAATGAAAAGAATTGATGCTTTCCTTTTATCTGCTCAGCTCCTTTCACATGCTGTGTAAATATCTCCACAGATTGTAGAAAGAACATATCTGCAAGCAATTAATTTTAAAAGACAAATAATCTTAAGAACAACAAGTTTAAGGTTAATGTTCCAGCCATCAGTATGAGACAGCAAATTAGATGATTTATACTTTTCTGTTAAATAGTTCATTAGCAAAGCTATCCTATCAAGTGCGTTGTTAAATCTGTGACTTTCAAGTATTTTCTTACTACTGTGACTTCTCTTTTCACCTACTTAACAGTATCCTATGCAGAGAAAATTTTGATAAACTTCACAAATATTTTCTTTTTTAGTTTCTTTTTGTGTCATGTCTAAAAAGTCTTTGTTCAACCGAAGGTCTCAGCACAGTGCCTGTAGCACAGCTGCTAGGGTGCCAGCCACATACACCGGAGCTGGTGGGTTCAAATCCAGCCTGGGCCTGCCAAACAACAATGACAACTACAACCAAAAAAAGCTGGGTGTTGTGATGGGCACCTGTAGTCCTCGCTACAAGGGAGGCTGAGGCAAGAGAGTTGCTTAAGCCCAAGAATTTGAGGTTGCTGTGAGCTGTGAGTCCATGGCACTCTACCAAGGGTAACGTAGTAAGATTGTGTCTCAAAAAAAACAAAAAAACAAAAAAACCCAAAAGTCTCAAAGATTATTTCTTGTCTTCTAAAAATTTTATAGTTTTGTATTTTGTATTTAGGCCTGTGATTCATTTTGAGGTGATTTTTTTTAATAAAGTATAAGTTATTAGGTTTATTTTTTGTTTATAAGTTCACATATATTCCAGTGCCTTTATTGAAAAGTAATGTATATGTGTGTGTGTGTGTGTATACAGTAGAACTCCAAAGTTGACCACTTCTCAATTTAACCACATTCTTAAGTTGACCTGATTTTCATAGACTAGACATGCACCACATCTATGTATCAGGTATAGTAAGCCATGTTCATTATGTTGACCACCTCCCATATGTTGACCAGCTTGTTACAGTCCCTTAACTGGTCAACTTATAGAGGTTTTACTCTATATGTGTGTGTATATATATATAATTTTTATATATATTGGCTTAACATGTATATGGATAGATAATTATGGATACATATAAATAAATGGGTCTATATACATACATATTTACTAAATCTGCTGAGAAGGTCTAAAAGCTGTAGATGTAAAGAAGGAAACTGAGGCAAAGTTAATATAGTGATTTTATTTGGGCCAAGGTTGAGGAGTATATCCCAAAACACTTTCAAGTTTCCTTGGGGAGTACTCCCCCAGCATTTGTTATATGTAGGGTTTTAAAGACAGAGAGGACAGGGAGTTGGCTAATAAAAAGTTATTTGATGGGAATTCTCACTGATAACTAATCACTCATTGATTAGTTATTGGTTATACATTGTTGAACTATAAGGTATGATTTATGATGTCCAGTGAATGGCATATTATGGCTACCTGGTGTCAGTTTAGAGCCACATAGCCAAGTGGCTTCAAGAGATAATTATTTAGCTCAGGGGAAGAGTGAGACATGACTTCTCTTGCATTTCATTGCCTCTCTGGGCCTGATAATTAAAGGGGGCTTGCAATTTCTCAGATAAAAAGTTTCTTTCCTTTTTCAAAGAAACATCCACGTATCAATGAACATACCCACCATCCAGATCTTGGTTTCTAATACCATTTTCCAGTGAAAGTGAGAGCACATGTAATAAGATGGAGTCAGTCAGGCTAGGGCTGACATGACATGGCTGGTCTAGTTGATTTAGGTCCTAAATGACCTTTGCCTCATGTCTCCCATTTGTAAATTTAGCTGCTGCCCTAAAGATGCCTACCTTAAGTAGTTTAGGAGAATTGTTTTAGGAGATTAACTTTTGAATTGGAAATGTTATAATGGATCATTGGGTTATGCTGATTATTATTTAAAATAAAGGTTAATGTGGTCTTTGCTTTGAACTTTTATGTATAAAACTATGGTTCTGGAAATGAAAGAACAGAACAGAACAGTCTTGAAGAGAACACTCTCACTATTCTCTAGAATCGCTGGCCTTCTGACAAAGTTTGTTGGCCCTATCCCCATCTCTGCATATTGGCTGACAGTGACAGGTGGCTGGACCCTCTTTGTCCAGTAACAAAAGGAACTAGAACTCCAGAGAGAATTGGTTAATTCTAGGACACAGGTAAGGGAAATGCAAAATAAGCCCAGAGCATTTTGCAGTATCAGAAAGTAAGAAAGTGCTTTAAGAAATGATGGAGAGGCTCGGCGCCT
>NW_003852500.1:5060125-5062497 GCF_000181295.1 Otolemur garnettii
AAAAAAAAAAAAAAAAAAAAAAAGAAATGATGGAGATAAGTTAAGCAGACAAAGGAGCCAACCTGAAAAAGCTCTTAATAGGTTAAACTGCAATGATTAGGCAACAAAACAAATAGCACAGTACTAGATTCTTACTCAAAGCATAAAATAAATACACGAGGCCATGTTGATATAAATAAACAATTGAATAAATCAACAAATGGGTGGAAGAGAAAACTCTTCATTATGATTTCCAAATAACATTTGTAGGTACTGTCTGTCCCCTCTAGGGGGTGGAGCTTATTACCTCTCTCCTTGAGTATGGACTGGACTTTGCTTTAAAAAAATAGAGTATAAAAAAGAAGGTTACTGTGATAACGGAGAAAACTGACAAATATTATCTGTGATATTGTGATGTATATATTTTTATTTTTCTCTCTGTGACTCCTAGCTCTCAGCTCCTATAAGCTGTTTAATTGTCTAAAAGCAATATCTTTTGTTAAAGTATTTGTTCTTTTGTTCTTGATACTACAAGTAGATCCAAAATGACAAAGGTGAAAGACAGGCTTTTTTCATTCATGACAAGTTCTTTCTGACATATCTGAGCTTATGCCAGTGAGGCTGTTTTTGGAAAGGCCTTAGTTACCAAAGAAAGGGACTGGTTGCTGGAGGAACCAGCTACAAGCTCTGGGGAGGATAAAGGAGCTGAAGGTTAAGTTGATTGTCAGTGACCATTGGTTTAATCAATCATGCCTACTTAATGAAGTTTCTATAAAAATCCAGAAAAAGACAGGATTCTGGGAGCTAGCCGGTAGTTAAACACTGGTGACTTACACCTTTGTCCATGTGCTGGGAGGATGATGCAGCCCAACTCACTCAAGGGACAGAAGCTCTTGCACCTGGGACCCTTCCATACTTTGCACTGTGTATCTCTTCATCTTTATTTGTACTCTTTAAAATATCTTTTGTAATAAACTGCTAAACATAGTAACTGTTTCCTTGAGTTTTGTGAGCTGCTGCAGCAAATTAATCAAATCCAAAGACTTGGCTGTGGGAACCCTGATTTATAGCCAATTGATCAAAAGCACAAGTTAAAAAAAAGTAACCTTGGACTTGTAAGTGGCATCAAAGAGAGGCTCGGTCATGTGGGACTATATTTGCAACATGTGGCACATGACACTGTCTCCAGGTAGACAAGAGTCAGAACTGAATTGAGTCAGAGGACACCACGCAGTTGAGATCCACTGCAGAATTGCTTGTTTGCCTGATTTGTGGAGAAATAACCTCATACATCTGGCCACAGAAGTATTCTGTATTGATTGTTATAGGGTGAGAACAGAGGAAAAGGAGTTTGTTTTTTCTACTAATTTGGTGTCAGTGAGGCAAGATTTGCTAGACTATCCCCAACTCACAGAAACATGGTATTGGGAAAAGAAAGAGTGGGGGATGAGGAATCTTTGATCTCTGGATGGCCCCCTAATCATTCATGGTATGAAATTGCACCTTCTCTGTAATCAGTGACTAAAGGTAGAAGTTCCTAGTGCAATTCAAAGGTGGAATTGGCTCACTAGATACTTAAGGAAGTACAAAATAAGA
This sequence comes from Otolemur garnettii, assembly GCF_000181295.1. Classification (NCBI taxonomy): domain Eukaryota; kingdom Metazoa; phylum Chordata; class Mammalia; order Primates; family Galagidae; genus Otolemur; species Otolemur garnettii. Next base: position 5,061,701 of record NW_003852500.1, read on the forward strand.
AACATGCTAAACACATAATCCCTTGGTTTATGTGTAAAAGAGAAGTGCTGGGTCAAGCCTTGAGGCTGGAACAATCTCAGATTGGGTCTGTCTGAGCTCAGACCACTAGCCTCAAAGCCACCCACAAAGGAGAAGATTATGCCAGGACAACAGAAAGTACCTCTGCAGTCTTTGGTCACCAAGAAAATAGTCAGTGTGGGGTGGAGGGTCAAACCAAAAAACTACTGAGATCAGGGAAGGAATTGTGAAGGAATTGTCTCATTTTGTGGATTGGTCTCATCAGCTCCCTGAGGAGCTTTTACTAAAATGGGTAATAAAGGTACCTTATTTAGGAGAGTATCTTCTTTTTTAAATTTCAGGTTAATATGGGGGTACATATGATTAGGTTATATAAATTGCTTTTGTAAGGTTAACATCTACATTGTAGTTGTGTCTTCCACCTAGGAAGTGTGCTATATACCCATGCAGTATAACCTCTGGGTGGGAACTTACCCTAGGAGGATATCTTTGGTTTTAAATGCTGCCAAGTAGAACATGTTTCAGGTGTTGCAGGACTCACAGCTTACTAGTGAACAATCACATATGGCTATACATGATCTTATCCCAAGGGAATGGCCAGCCTGGTGGACTAGATAAAAGCCACAGGCGAGTGGCTAAGGCACCAGCCACATACACCTAAGGTGATGGGTTTGAATCCAGCCTGGGCCCTCCAAACAACAATGACAGTTGCAACCAAAAAATAGCCGGGCATTGTGGCAGGCACCTGTGGTCCCAGCTACTTGGGAGGCGGAGGCAGG
>NW_003852500.1:5062634-5065975 GCF_000181295.1 Otolemur garnettii
CCCATCTCTCCCTATAATCGCTAAGTGGAGGATCCCAGACGAAGCAGCTCACCTGCTTTGTATGCAGCCCATGTGGTACTGGCTTATGTAAAGACTGGGATATTCACGTACCAAATATGCCCATTACTCAGGTTATAAATGCTATGGTTAAGGGTATCCCTTCTGCCCCAAGGTAGACATTACTCGAATCCTTATCTGACTTACTGTCTTAACTACCCTGTGTTGGTCTTACTGGTACCATAGACATCAAAGTGATTGAAAAGAAAATGGGAAGAGAGGCAGAGGGGAGAATCAGCGAACTCCAGTTATTAAAAAATGGGATGAATGTCAGGGACATTGATAAGGCTGAAACACATGTATTGCTACAATGCTATAAAGGTTGGGTGGACCCATTCCTGCTCCACAAACTTAAAATGCCCCAAGCAAGTCTACTGCTTTTATCCTAGCTTGGAGGAATTTTAAAAGTCAGAAGGCAAAGATTACAGCATTACATGAGAAACCCCACCTAGAATTATCTCAGCTGATGTATAATTAATCAATTATACAGTGATTAATTGGATAATGCCCAACCTCCTGAATTCTCTCTTAGTTCCCTCTCTCTCACTGGGGACCTGGGGTCATTTGCATATGTTTGGGTAAAATAGCCAAATGAGGGAGAAGAAACCTTTCTGATACTTCTTGACATAGCAACCCAAATATGCTGTAATTCCAAAGCCTGTTGGCACAATCTTAATGGGGGCTAAGGTTAGATTGGGAGGATATGGACATGCAACAGTTGATGAGACTAAGATGAAGGTTTGGGTGAAAATTGGGGTTTCTGAACAAACTTTATATAAGGTGGTCACATCTCCTTTACCTGATTATGTTATTGGGATGGTTATTCAACCTAGGGGTCACTCCCCCTACCTAATGTTGTAAAACAGAAGGCTTGTAAGTCCACCCTCGGGCCAGTCTTGATGGGGCATGCTAAATAGAAATCACTAGAACTGCCTGAACCCACACAGGTGGTTAATTTAAAACAATATAGACTACCTGAAGGGCAGAAAGAGATTACCATTTTATTCAGTGACATACTAGAAACTAGAATGTTGGTACCAACAAACCCTGTACAATAACCCTGTGTGGCTTCTGAAAAAGGTAGATGGCTCCTAACAATAGATTATCCTATCCGGGCTTGTATGAAGTTGTATTGCCCAGAATCTCAACAGTCCTACACATGGTTTCAAACACACAGAAAGTATAACGGACTAAAGGAGACTAGAACTCAGTGATTGATTTTGCAAATACTGTATCTTCTTTTTTATCTCAATTTTAGAAAAGAACTAACCACAGTTTGCCTTCACATAGGAAGGATCTTTGCTGCCACAGGGTTATCTGAATTCAGTTTACTGTCATAATTTGGTTAGGAAGGATATGGACTTGATACAGGTCTCAAGTATAATAATATACTGTATTGGCCTGGTGCCCATAGCTCAGCAGCTAGGGCACCAGCCACATATACCGCAGCTGGTAGGTTCTAACTCAGCCCAGGCCTGCCAAACAACAATAATAACTACAACCAAAAAATAGCTTGGCGTTGTAGTGGGTGCCTATAGTCCCTGCTACAAGGGAGTCTGAGGCAAGAGAATTGCTTAAGCCCAAAAGTTTGAGGTTGCTGTGAGCTGTGACACCACGGTACTCTAGTGAAGGGCACATAGTGAGACTCTCTCTCTCTCTCTCTCAAAAAAAAAAAAAAATATATATATATATATATATAGCGGCACATGTGGGTCAGTGAGTTGGGCATGGGCCCCATATACCAAAGGGTGGCAGGTTTGAACCTGGCTGTGGCCAAACTGCAACAAAAAAATAGCCGGGTGTTGTGGCAGATGCTGAGGCTGAGGCTGAGACAAGAGAATCGCCTAAGCCCAGGAGTTGGAGGTTGCTGTGAGATGTGATGTCACAGCACTCTACTGAGGGTGATAAAGTGAGACTCTGTTTCTTTATAGGTAGACCACCACATGAGGCTGATTTTTCTTTTCTTTCTTCTTCTTTTTTTTTTTTTTTTGTAGATACTAGGTCTTGCTCTTGCTCAGGCTGGTCTCAAACACTTGGCCACTAGTGATTCTCGTGCCTCATCCTCCCAGAGTGCTAGGATTACAGGCTTGGCCACATTAATCTTTTAAGTCAAACAGGAAGCAAAAAGAGGAATTGTAATCCAAAAATATAGTAATATGGGTTTTAATGTTTACCAATATAGTTACCTTTATCTGTATTCTTTATATTTTCATATGGCCTTGAATTACTGTCTAGTATCCTTTCATTTCAGGCTGAAGGATTCTTTTTAACATTTCTTTTAGGCAAATCTACTAGCAACTAACTCCTTTTAGTTTTTCTTTATCTTGGAATGCCTTAATTTCTTCTGCATTACATGAGGATAGTTTTGCTGGATACAGACTTCTTGGTTGGCTTTTTTTTCTTTTTCTTTCAGCACTATAACATGTCATCAAATTGCATTCTGGCTTTCATATTTTCTGTTGAGAAATTTGCTTTAATCTTAATGAGGATTCCTTATACAGAATGAGGTGCTTTTCTCTTGGTGCTTTCCAGATTCTTTGTCTCTGCCTTTTAATGATCTCTTTAGAGCTTATCATATTTGGGAGTTTATTAAACTTCTTTGATGTGTAGATTTCTGTCTTGCATCAGATTCAGAAGTTTGGGGTTATTATTTTTCAAGTGTTTTGTTGTCTCTTCTACTTTGGAGCTCCCATTTTGCTTATATTGGTATCCTGTTAGGCTCTGTTCATCTTTCTTCATTGGTTTTTCTTTCATTTTCTCAGACTGGATCATTTTAGTTGTCTTCAAATTTGCTGAGTCTATCTTTTGCTTACTCAACCCATCTTCCGTTGGTTGATCTTCTGTAGTAAATTTTTTATTTTAGTTATTCTACCTTTGAGATCCCTAATTTCTTTTTGGTTCTTTTTTATAACTTTATTGTTTATATATCATTCTCCTGGTTCCCTTTTTGTTCTTTGTCCATGATTTTCTGTTAGCTCTTTGAGCATATTTTAAAAAGTTGATTTAAATTATTTATCTAGTAAGTCCAATGTCTTGACTACCTCAGAAACTAGTCCTGCCAATTTATTTATTTATTTATTTATTTATTTAATTTTTTTGAGACAGAGCCTCAAGCCATCACCCTGGGTAGAGTGACGTGGCATCACAGCTCACAGCAACCTCCAACTCCTGGGCTCAAGCGAGTCTCCTGCCTCAGCCTTCCAAGTAGCTGGGACTACAGGTGCCCACTACAATGCTTGGCTATTTTTTGGTTGCAGCTGTCATTGTTGTTTGGCGGGCCCAGG
>NW_003852500.1:5066165-5067726 GCF_000181295.1 Otolemur garnettii
GAGTAGCTGGGACTTACAGGCGCCTGCCACAATGCCCGGCTATTTTTTGGTTGCAGTTGTCATTGTTGTTTAGCAAGTCTGGGCCGGGCTTGAACTTGCCAGCCTCAGTGTATGTGGCCGGTACCCTATCACTGAGCTATGGGTGCCGAGCCTATTTTTTTCCTATGAATGGGCCATACTTACCTGTTTCTTTGTATGCCTTGTTAATTTTTTGTTAAAACCTGGAAATTTTGAATATTACAATGTGATTACTCTAAAATCAAATTATGTCTCCTTCTAGGGGTTTGCTTATTGGTCATTCATTTAGTTACTTTTCCAAACTATTTTTAAAAACCTGTATTCGTTGTCATGTGTGGTGACTGTTATGTTTTTTCCATTATCTCAGTTGTCAGCCAGTGATCTGACAGACGTTTTTTTTAAATTTCTGGAGCCAAGAAGAAAAATCAAATACTCAGTCTTTACAGATTGGCTCTGAGCTAGGATAGTTCTTCAATCTTTAGCATTTAGCCAGGCTGCCTGTATCTGTCTTAGCTTTCACCTCGTGATTTGTACAGAGTCTTAAAATCAAACAGAGGTGAAAGCCTAGTGTCCTTTCAGGTGTTTTCTGAGCTTGTATCCAGTCATGCATGTACACTTTGCTCTTTGGATTTCCCAGTTTGCATGGTATAGACCTTTAAAGCCCTATTCTCCCTACTAGCGTTCTTTTCTGCTTCCACCTTCCTGGCTATTTGGAATAATCTGCTTGCCTCATGCTCCATCCCCAGAATGGTGCTGTGTGTCCCTCATAGCTGTGGATACTTTGTGTCTTTGAATGCTTTTAATTTACCCTAGCCCTAGAAGTCACTTCAGTCTCAGAAGGGTGAAACAAAAGTATACCTCTGCATTTATCTGTTGCGTGAATTGATTGGGCTGGAGGCAGAGGTAAACTAGCAGTCAGAATGTCTTGAAGAGAAGGGGGCTTCCGCTCTCTCAGGCATGCAGAGACCTTAGTTTATTTCTCACTCACTTATATACCCTAACAATAAAGCATTCTGCACGTGCACACATAATCTTAAAATTACAATACAATAAAGTCACAGAAAAGTCACAAGGCTTATTTATCTCTTTTTGCTTCAAGGAACAAAGTATTCATCTGTGAAGAACAGACGTACTCTTTAACTTAGCAGCACGATAACCTTATCTTGATTTACTGCTACTCAGGTCTCTTCCAGGAAGTTCCTGACCACAGCATCCTCTGTTTTCAGTGCCTGCCTTCCACTAGATTTGTTTTTCTAATCTCTCCGGAGGGTCTTCAAAGGAATATCCCTTCCTGCAGAACTTGAGACAGTTTTAATCAAAAACAAAGTTATGGCTTGGCACCTGTGGCTCAAGTAGCTAAGGCACCAGCCACATACACCTAAGGTGGCAGGTTCAAGTCCAGCCTGGGCCTGCCAAACAATGATGGTTGCAACCAAAAAATAGCCGGGTGTTGTGGCGGATGCCTGTGGTCCCAGCTACTTGGGAGGTGGAGGCAGGAGACTCGCTTGAGCCCAGGAGTTGGAGGTTGCTGTGAGCTGTGATG
>NW_003852500.1:5068085-5073226 GCF_000181295.1 Otolemur garnettii
TTTTTTTTTTTTATTAAATTATAGCTGTGTACATTAATACTGTCATGGGGTACAGTGTGCTGTTTTTATATACAATTTGAAATATTTTCATCAAACTGGTTAACATAGCCTTCATGATAGCCCAAGAATATGGGGAGGGGGAGGAGTATGGGTGGAGGGAGGGTAATTGGTGGGATCACACCTATGGTTCATCTTATAAGGGTACATGTGAATCTTTCTAAATGTAGAATATAAATATCTTAACACAATAACTAAGAAAATGATATGGCAGCCTTTAATATGGCTTGACTGCACTTATCCATTAGGGAACTGTCATGCAAATCAATAAAAATGAAAGAATGAGAATAATTGGCATTCTGACTCTAGCCACTACCAAAGCAAAAAGACACTGTGGATATATTTCCCCTTTCTCCCAGTGGTTATCAATTAATTACAAAGTTGTATTATATATCTTTCCCTCTTGTGCTCCTACTTTAATGTAAACATGCGTTGCTCACATTTGTCTTTTCTTGCTGATGTGCCATTTGTCATTTTGGAGTTTTCTTCTAAACCACTAATCCACTCCCGTAACACCAGTGCTTACATTTGTCTCTTCAGTGACTCCTGCTGTTTTTGCATCTACAAAGTAAGGGAGTAAGCATCCCAAAGCTGAATAAGGCAGTCTGGCTAGTATGAAATAACAGAATAGTTATATTTTTCTCTTACATAAGTAAAAATCTTTTTTTAAATAAAAAACAGATTAATATAAATATGTATTAAGAAGCAGAGATCTATTAAATATATATGCAAAACATATTTTATTGGTCCAGTAGACAAATTCAGAATTTTTTCATGTTCTGTCACCTGACTTTATAACCTTCTAACTAATCTTGGTCCTATGCCCTATTCTAATACTATGCTGTGTTACTCGTAGTTTCCTAAATGTGCTGTTTCTCATGCATCCATGCCCTTTCCAATTGTGTTCTTTTTATTCCTAAAGTTTACAGTAGTCAGTTTGCCACCTAATAAAATATGACATAATATGAAATGTAAGTAACTATCCCCATTTGTGATCATATTGTATCACATGTATAATTTTCTGTCATAGCACCTGCTATGCATATTGCATTTAAGCACTTATATCTTTGCCTTTGTGTCAAAACAGATGCTCCTTGATAACAGGAAGATAGTCATGTGTCACTTAGCAGTGGGGATATGTTCTGAAAGTGTGCATTAGGTGTTCTCACCATTGTGCAAACATTATAGTATAAACAATACTTACACCAATCTAAATAGTACATGTAAGCTATATAGCCTCTTGCTCCTAGGCTACAAACCTGCAAGCATGTTATTGTACTATAGGCAACTGTAACACAATTGGACACGAATGGAAAGTATTTGCATATCTAAACACAGTAAATGTCTAAACATAGAAGGTACAATAAAGTTTTGTCTTGTAGGACCACTGTTAAATACGTAATAAGTCATTGACCAAAATATCACTATGCAGTGCATGACTGTAGTTGCTTTTATTCATCTTTGAATCTCCAGCAGAGTTTCAGGCATGAAGTGGTAGCTCAGTAAATATATATTGCACAAATACTGTATTTTATCCACGTATAAAGTAGGGTACAGGGTTGCAGCATTTCATAACTTTCCAGAGTAAATGCTACAGTTGGTATGTTAAGCGCTAGTTCACATGTCTTTTCAATTGTATTCTATCGTGTTTGCTTCATATTGAACTATGTTGTTCCAGGGACCAGTGACACTAAAGGACGTTACAGTGGAATTCACCAAGGAGGAATGGAAATTACTGACCCCTGCTCAGAAGACTCTATATAAGGATGTGATGCTGGAAAACTATGGTCACCTGGTCTCAATAGGTGAGAAAAACTTCCCCATACGTAGCTCTTATTAGTTTGCATTACCTTTCCCAGTTGCTGGAACATTTAAGGTTCCTATAGGGTTGAATGATCATAGCTTTTCAGAGGTCAAAGTTAATGAATCCATTTTGGGTAGTAGGAAAAAATAATCAGTACCCCTACATACCCACTGAAAGAAGCTAAATTTGCCAACCCTAGGTGGGACCTTCATTGTTCTCCTGAAATGGTACTTCTTTATTCTTCAGAGTCCCTAAATTATAAGCAATTTGTATCATTTCATTTTTCTTTTCCCTTAATAGGTTATCGTGCAAATAAGTCAAATGCATTTTTAAAGTTGAAGCAAGGAAAAGAGCCATGGATATTAGAACTAGAATTTCCACGTCGAAACTTGCCTGGTGAGCTAAAAGATATCCCATGTTATTGGTGAGGTGGTGGGTACCTCTTGCCTTTTGAAATGTTTTGGGGCTCTTTTTCTAAGTTTAATTCTGGGCTTGGCGCCTGTGGCTCAAGCAGCTAAGGCACTAGCCACATACACCTAAGGTGGTGGGTTCGAATCCCCAGCTGGGGCCCGCCAAACAACGATGGCTGCAACCAAAAAATGGCCGGGCGTTGTGGCGGGCGCCTGTAGTCCCAGCTACTTGGGAGGCTGAGGCAGGAGACTCGCTTGAACCCAGGAGTTGGAGGTTGCTGTGAGCTGTGATGCCATAGCACTCTACCCAGGGGGATAGCTTGAGGCTCCGTCTAAAAAAAAAAAAAGTTTAATTCTGGAGATGATTAAAGACACAGGTACGAAACCTAAATTACACCTCTAATCTCTCCTTTTAAATTCTCTCCTTTGTTCAAGTTTTTAAAAATTGATTTACTTTTCTTTCCTATATACAATCTCTAATCCCTTTGTAACCTTGTATAAAACTTTTTTTTTGTCTTTTTCTCTAGAATTCTCAGTTACTGTCTGCAACTGGAGTATACATCTATAATCTTAGTGTTTATAAATCTGACTTACAGTTTTTTTTCAAATGACATCTCTTACTAACAACAAAATACTTCAATTATTTTTGGCACCAGGTTTAATTTTCTATTCTCTCTGTGAACTCTGAATGCATATTATATACCATAATGCCACTCATCATTTGTATCATTCCAGAATTGATACTTTTTTCTTTCTGGTGTTTATCTTTTACACAAAATGCTGATTATCCTTTCTTAAAATTTCCTACACCTCATTTGGAGTGTATTAACACTAAGATAATCTTATCCTGCTTCCTTCCATGCTTTTTCTTGTATTTTCTGACTCGTGTACTGATGTGATGCCAGAATCAGGAACATATATTTTACTTCTTACTAGATATTTGCTGAAATGAATTTTGATTAACAAAACACAGAGCTGCTCTACCTTCTGCTCTATGCCCTTTATAGTAACTTTTATAGGCACTCATCCATTGTTAAAACCAAAGCATTGGTTTTTATTTTAAGAACTCCTAAAATTGACCTCCCAGGCATCTTTGTCCTATTTATTTTCTAGTCCCATATTTTACCTTTATATATATATATATATATATGTACAGATTGTTGAATTTTTTTATTTTTTATTTTTTTTAATTGTTGGGGATTCATTGAGGGTACAAGAAACCAGGTTACACTGATTGCATTTTTTAGGTAAAGTCCCTCTTACAATCATGTCTAGCCCCCAAAAGGTGTGACAGAAACCAAGACCCCACCCCCCTTCTCCTTTCCTCTGTCTGCTCTTCTTTTCCCCACTGCAACCTCCTTTTTCTCTCTGCTCTCCCCTTCTCCCACCCCTACCATGTCATTAATTGTCATTAATTGCCCTCATATCAAAATTGAGTACATAGGATTCATGTTTCTCCATTCTTGTGATGCTTTACTAAGAATAATGTGTTCCACTTCCATCCAGGCTAATACAAAAGCTGTAAAGTCTCCATTTTTATTAATGGCTGATTAGTATTCCATGGTATACATATACCACAGCTTGTTAATCCATTCCTGGGTTGGTGGGCATTTAGGCTGTTTCCACATCTTGGCAATTGTAAATTGAGCTGTGATAAACAGTCTAGTGCAAGTGTCCTTATGATAAAAGGTTTTTTTCCTTCTGGGTAGATGCCCAGTAATGGGATTGCAAGATCAAATGAGAAGTCTAGCTTGAGTTCTTTGAGGGTTCCATACTTCCTTCCAAAAAGGTTGTATTAGTTTGCAGTCTCACCAGCAGTGTAAAAGTGCTCCCTTCTCTCCACATCCACGCCAGCATCTGCAGTTTTGAGGTTTTGTGATGTGGGCCATTTTTGCTGGGTTTAGATGGTGTCTCAGGGTGGTTTTGATTTGCATTTCTCTAATAACTAGGGATGATGAGCATTTTTTGATATGTTTGTTAGCCATTTCTAAAGAAGAACCTTCTTTAGAGAAGGTTGTATTCATCTCTATTGCCCATTGATATATGGGATTCTTGGCTTTTTTCATGTGGATTAATTTGAGTTCTCTATAGATCCTAGTTATCAAGCTTTTGTCTGATTCAAAATATGTAAATATCCTTTCCCATTGTGTAGATTGTCTATTTGCTTTGGTTGTTGTTTCCTTAGCTGTACAGAAGCTTTTCAGTTTAATTAAGTCCCATTTGTTTACTTTTGTTGTTGTTGCAATTGCCAGGGCAGTCTTCTTCATGAAGTCTTTCCCCAGGCCAATATCTTCCAGTGTTTTTCCTATGCTTTCTTTGAGGATTTTTATTGTTTTATGCCTTAAATTTAAGTTCTTTATCCATCTTGAATCATTTTTTGTGAGTGGAGGAAGGAACAGGTCAAGTTTCAGTCCTTTACATGTGGATATCCAGTTCTCCCAACCCCATTTATTGAAGAGGGAGTCTTTCCCGCAGTGTGTTCTTGTTTGGTTTATGGAAGATTAGGTGGTTATAAGTTATTGGTTTCGTTTCCTGGTTTTCTGTTTGATTCTAAATGTCTATGTCTTGATTTTTCTGCCAGTACCATGCTGTCTTGACTATTATGGCCTTGTACTACAGCCTAAAATCTGGTATGGTGATGCCCCCAGCTTTGTTTTTATTACTAAGAACTGCCTTAGCTATATGGGTTTTTTTCTGATTTCATTCAAAATGCAGAATCATTTTTTCCAAGTCCTGAAAATAGGATGTTGGTATTTTAATAAGGATGGCATTGAATCAGTAGATGGCTGTGGGAAGTATAGACATTTGAACAATGTTGATTCTTCTCAGCCATGAGCATGGTATGTTCTTCTATTTGTTAAAGTCCTCTG
>NW_003852500.1:5075461-5077002 GCF_000181295.1 Otolemur garnettii
GCCTCCCAAGTAGCTGGGACCACAGACGCCCGCCACAACGCCCGGCTATTTTTTAGTTGCGGCCGTCATTTTTGTTTGGCGGGCCTGGGCTGGATTCAAACCCTCCACCTTAGGTGTATGTGGCTGGCGCCTGAGCCACTTGAGCCACAGGCAGTGAGCCTCATTAATTTTCTGAATGATTCTTTTGTTTTCAATTTCATTGATCTCTGTTTTAATTTTGGATATTTCTTTTCTTCTGCTGGGTTTAAGCTTAGATTGTTCTTCTTTTTCCAATTCCATAAGATGACTTGTGAGTTTGTTGGTGCACTCTCTTTCTGTTTTTCAAATGTAGGCATCTAAAGTGATAAATTTTCCTCTAAAACTGCTTTTGAAGTATCACATAGGTTTTGGTAGCTTGTGTCTTCATTGTTGCTGTGCTCAAGGAAGTTAATGATTTCCTCTTTTATTTCTTCCTGCACCCAACTATCATTCAACAGAAGCTTGTTTAATTTCCATGCCTTTGTGTTGGGTTGAAAGTATTTGTTGGAGTTGAGTCTCCCATCCAACTACTAACCAGGCCCAACCCTGCTTAGCTTCTGAGATCAGACGAGATCGGGCACGTTCAGGGTGGTATGGCCATAGACGGAGTTGAGTACCACCTTTAGTGCCTTGTGGTCTAAAGAGATACAAGGTAAAATTGCAATTCTTTTGATTCTGTTGAGGTTTGTTTTGTGTCCTAGGACATGATCAATTTTGGAGAATGTTCCATGGGGCAGAGAGAAGAATGTATATTCTTTATCTTTGGGATGGAGTGTTCTATATGTGTGTATCAAGCACAGTTGTTGTAGGGTCTCATTTAAGTCCCTTCTATCTTTGTTTAATTTCTGTTTAGAGGATCTGTCCAGTTCTGTAAGAGGAGTGTTAAAGTCCCCTGTTATTATGCTATTATAGGAAATCATATTGCTCAGACTGAGTAAGATTTCTTTCAAGAATCTGGGAGCATTTAAATTGAGTGCATAAATATTTAGAAGTGAAACATCTTTTTGTTGTTTTTTTCCCTTGACCAATATAATGACCATTTTTGTCTTTTTTGATTTTAGTTGCATTAAATCCACATGTATCTGAAAATAAGATTGCAACTCCTCTTTTCTTCTGAATTCCGTTTGCCTGAAAAATTGTCTTCCAACGTTTACCTCTGAGTTTTAATTTGTCTTTTGAAGCTAGGTATGTTTCCTGCAGACAGCAAATGGATGGCTTGTGTTTTTTAATCCAGTCAGGTAATCTATGCCTCCTCAGTGGGGAATTCAAACCATTAACATTTGTTGAGATAATTGATAAGTGTGGTAGTGTTCTATTTATTTTTTTATTAAATCATAGTTGTGTACATTGATACTTTCATGGGGTACAGTATGTTATTTCCATATACAATTTGAAATACTTTCATCCAATTGGCCAACATAGCCACCATGTCATTCTCATAATTGTTGTGTTAAGACATTGATATTCGGCTCGGCGCCTATAGCTCAACCGGCTAAGGCGCCAGCCATGTACACCTAAGGTGG
>NW_003852500.1:5077406-5090191 GCF_000181295.1 Otolemur garnettii
ATTATAGCTTTCCTATGATAGTTAACAATTATTTTCATAATAGGGGTGAGTATATTGGATACTTTTTCTTCCATTCTTGAGATACTTTGCTGAGAACAATATTTTCTAGCTCCATCCATGTAAACATGAAGGAGGTAAAGTCTCCATCTTTCTTTATGGCTGCGTAGTATTCCGTGGTATACATATGCTATTTATCTTATTTTGTGAGAGTCCATTGCTTAGTTTTATCTTTTGCATCAGTGTGGAAGTTAGGTTCTGCCCTTTAATTTCTGAGTTCTTACTTTGCTGTTGATCCATTGTGATGGTCAGTGTGTAGAATAGGTTGAAGTATTCCCTGTAGAGCTGGTCTTGTTGTGGCGAATTTCCTCAATGTTTGTGTATCAGTAAATGATTTGATTTCTCCAACAATTTTAAACCTTAGCTTAGCAGGATATAGAATTCTGGGCTGGAAATTTTTATGTTTAAGTAGATTAAAGGTAGATGACCATTGTCTTCTTGCTTGAAAAGTCTCATTAGAGAAGTCTGTAGTCACTCTGATGAATTTGCCCCTGTAGGTCATCTGGTACTTACTCCTGGCAGCTTGAAGAATCTTTTCTTTTGTCTTGACTTTGGAAAGGTTCATCACAATGTGTCTTGGAGAAGCTTGGTTAGAGTTGAGGCAACCTGGGGTCTGATATCCCTCTGAAAGGAGTGTGTCAGAATCTTTGGTGATATTTGGGAAATTTTCATTTATAGTATTCTCTAATATGGCTTCCATTCCCCTGGGGCATTCTTCTTCCCCTTCTGGGATACCTATAACTCATATGTTTGAATACTTCATAAAGTCCCATAATTCTGTCAGTGAATGTTCTGCTGTCTCTCTCTGCTTTTCTGCCTCTTTAACTATCTGAGTTATCTCAAGAGCTTTGTACTCTACCTCTGAGATTCTTTCTTCTGCATGGTCTAATCTGTTGTTGATACTTTCTATTGATCTTTAAGTTCCCTAATTGACTGTTTAAGTTCTTCAGCTCTGCTATGTCCTTTCTATATTCTTCATATTGTTCATCTTTTATTTGATTCTGTTTTTGGATTTCCTTTTGGTTATTTTCCACTTTATCAGCAGTTTCCTTCATTGTTTCCATCATTTCCTTCATTGTTTTCATCATCTGTATTCTAAATTCCTCTTCTGTCATTTCTACCATTTCTTTATAGGTGGAGTCCTCTGTGGTAGCTACCTCATGGTCCCCTGGGGGGATTGCTTTGGACTGGTTTTTCATGTTGCCAGGATTTTTTCTGCTGATTCTTCCTCATGAGTGATTTCTTTTATCTGTTTCCTTGTCCTAATTTTCATTTCACTTCCTCTTGCTCTTTAAGTTACTATGCCTGTGGACTAGGGTTTTGATGAGCCCTTTGTACAGGACCAGAAGGATGAGAATATTGAAGAGGAAGAAGGGAAAAAAGAATGAAAAAGAAAAGAAAAGAAAAAAGAGAAAGGAGAGGGGGTAGGTAAAAGGGAATATTGACAAAAAGAAGAGAGGCACAGAAAGACGGAGACAGGAGCAATATAGGTGTACAGTAGGGTATTTTGACCCAACCTTTGGGGGTGCCGGGTTGGGTGGTTCCCTTGAGGTGAAGAGCTCTTTGCTATCCTGTTCACACACAGTACCCCATCTCTACCAAGTAGAGAGGAAAGACAAAATTGCTGTAAATCAAACTAAAACAAGCAAACAGAAAACTTTATGGGATAAAATTGGGGAAAAAAACAAATAATAGGGGTAGAAACACTAGCAAAAATGCAGTTCTAATTGTTAAAAAATACAACAATGGAAAATTATATTTAAACTAGAAAAATGAAGAAAAAAGAAAGAAAAAGAGAAGAAAAATCTATGGGAAAATGTTGAAATAAAAAAAAAAACAAGAAAAAATAAAACAGGGTGGCACCTGTGGCTCAGTGGGTGGGGCGCTAGCACCATATACTGAGGGTGGCGGGTTTGAACCCGGCCCCAGCCAGCTGAAATAGCAATGACAATTGCAACAAAACATAGTTGGGTGTTTTGGTAGGTGCCTGTACTCCCAGCCACTCAGGAGGCTGAGGCAAGAGAATTGCTTAAGCCAAAGAGTTGGAGGTTGCTGTGAGCTGTGACACCACAGCACTTTACCAAGGGGGACAAAGTGAGACTCTGTTTCAAAAAACAAACAAACAAACAAAAAAGCAGTATAAATATCTTGCTGAATATTGTCTGGGCAACAGGTGATCTTTTGGGGTATAAGATGTTAATCATAATGTTGATAACAGCTGTACAAGGTGGAGATTGGAGGTCTCTGCTGATTTCTCAAACCCAGCAGGGTGAAGAGAGCCTAAGTCTCTCCTAAGCCCACTTAAAAGGCACTTTAAACAAGCAGAAGCTTTCCCAGGAAAGCACTTGTTGCTGGGATCACTCCTCAAGTGGCTATCCACTTACCCAGTGTGCCAAAACCAGTCTCACTCTATGCCTCTGAGGGCCAAGGCTATAAGGTATCTCAGTCCCCACCTTTAGGCTGCTCACTCACTGGATTACTCATTCCCGCCTGATCCTTGCTCTGTGACCCTGAGGGCAGAGCTTGCCAGAGCAGTTCTCCCACAATGGCTCCATGTGGCCACAGCTAAACACTATTAGCTCCGTCTGGCTCAGTGGCTCAGTCTGGGGCCCTAGACAATGCTTAAAGTCCTCTGCTCTCTTGCCCAGTTTCTCCCAAGGTAGTTCAACTGAGTGCCAAGTCCAAAAGAAACAAAAACAGCTTACAGGTAAGGCCTTTCCAGTTTGCAATCTCACTGCTGCTGTACTTACAACTGCCAGCGGGATTAGACTGAACAAACACATGCAAACACTTGCCAGTTCTCTACTGCTTTTGTCCTCCTCATGGGGTCCAGAAGTCTCTCGCTGACTCTCTGTGTCCCAAAAGGGATGTTTCTGGACAGATCCCACCAGCCAGAGATGCTTGGAGTCTTCTCTCCCCATACTCACCATGCCCAGTTGCAAGGAAGCTGTTACTCGGCCGCTATCTTGCTCCTAGATTCCATATTTTACCTTCTTAAAAGATAGTTACACTGGGTCCACTTGCTTCCTTCTTAGACTCAAAAAAATTACTTCTGTGAGGAGCACAGACTTACTCTGTCACCCTTGTAGAGTTCAGTGGTATCATTATAGCTCACTGCAACTTTCAATTCCTGGCCTCAAGCTATCCTCCTGCCTCAGCATCCTGTGTATCTGGGACTACAGGTATGCACCCCCACATCCAAATATATTTTTTTTAATTTTTAGTTAGAGACAGGTCTCACTCTTTCTCAGGCTGGTCTTGAATTCCTGAGGTCAGGTGATCCTCCCCACTCAGCCTCCCAGAGTGCTATGATTATAGGCATGAGCCACTGTGCCTGGCCTCAAAAACAAATTCTTGATTTAAATTCTTATAGTTTTTATGTAATGTGGTAAACTTATATTGTCACTAGCTTGTCATGGTAAACTTATACAGACTCAGCATTACAATAGACATTTAAATTAATTTTCTGTCAAAAACTAGTCTGGCCCTCTCTTGTCTACTGCATCTTATTCCTCCTTATGGCCCCGAAACATGTGTTAACTTCCATTTTACTATCCTCTTAAATGTTTTCCATACATAGGATCTTATTTCACATGTATTTAAGTTATACAAGCCCCTATAAAATGACTTGTCCATGTGTTACCCCCAAATGCTCTGAAATTCCAACCCTAGTCCTCTGCTTATAGTCTTTCCCTTGCTTCTGTGCATTTAAAGATAAATAAATATTAAGGTCAATAGAGGTTCTAGAATGATGTTGAAAAATCCTATCTTTAAAGATCATATCCTAGATAGGAAGCAGACATGTAGGAGACAAGATATAAAAGCAGAATTCAAGGCCAGTCCTGAGTCATAAGTTCAGGATTGAACATCTCTGGTGATACAACTGGGAATTCATCCTTGCATTGATGGCTTGCCCTCCACTTTTTATAAAATCCTTCCCCTTGGATGTAAATACTCCTGGGCCTTCCAGTCTTATTGAAAATTAAGCCAACTAGATGGAGCGTTAAAGCCCAAGGTATACACTATTCCTTTGAGTATGAGGACACTGATGTCCTGAGAAAGCCACTTTAGTGTTGACATCTAGATTGTTGCAGATGGATAAGGGGGAAATAAAGTTGAAACTTACAGTTTGATAACTACTAAGAATCCTAACCCAGTAATCTAGGTTTGAGGGGATAAGGCCTATACATTAGCTCCTTCAGCTAATTTAATCTTTTCCCTGATATTTCCAGTGAACACAGTTTTTTCTCATCCTACTTCCTATTCATCATCCTTAAAGGGCTCACAGCATTCTCTCTGATTCTTGCATTCACATCCAGCAATACTTTAAATATCTTTTGTTCCCTACTTCCTATTTTTTGTTTTTTTGTCTTAACTTTCTCTTCCAAATTTTTAAGCTCACATTTGTAACAATGTCAGAGTACTTGGGATTTTAACCAGGTTCCTTCCTCTGTCCACTACCGTGTATTTTACTGTTTTTCCTAAAACAATGGGAGAAAGGAAATTTGAATTTGAGAATTCTTTCATTTTGAGAGATTGGCATGAAGCCTAAGATTCAACCCTGTAACCATAATAATGACCCTGTAACCATAATAATTAAGATTTATTAAGTATTAAATTTTTGGATTTCTTTATAGAAGACCTACGTAATGTTCCTGCCCAAGGAGCAAGAAATCAGGAAAGCCAAGCTGGAAATTCAAAGTAAGTTCAAGAATTAATGTTTAAGAAACTTTGTAAAAAAGAATCTTGTAGTTGCTGTAAATAACAGAGCACAGGTTACCTAACACTAGAGCAAATCCCAGAGAGTAGAATCCAAATGGGAATGCCCTTTTTCTTTCTTTTTTTTTTTTTTTGGCCGGGGCTGGATTTGAACCTACCACCTCCAGCACATGGGGCTAGCGCCCTACTCCTTTGAGCTACAGGTGCCACCCAAGAATGCCCTTTTTCATAGAGAACTCATTCAGGATTAGGAGATTCAAACTTTGAAGTAGTCTTTTGACTCTTCTGAATTACATAATAAGGGAGGCTTTACTACACAAAATAGAACACAGGCAGTGGAGAGACCCTGTAAATAGAATGCAGGTGAGGTTCATCCCATCAAATGTTAAACTACAGTATATGTCAGAGCATGATCCCAGTGATGATCTGTGGGTCTAATGAATATGGGAACATCTCTAGAAATCAGTTTTTAGAGTTAACACACAGTAGAGGGGGGGAAGCCTTAAAAGCCTCATACACTAATGAATTTATGACTTTTGATCTAGGAATGGAGAACTCACAAAACATCAGAAAACTCATACTGGAGAGAAAGGCTATGAATGTAAGCAGTGTGGAAAGTTCTTCGGCCAGAAGTCTGCCCTCATAGTACATCAGCATACTCATTCAAAGAACAAATCCTATGACTGTGATAAATGTGAAAAATCTTTCTCTAAAAATGAAGACCTCACAAAACATCAGAAAATTCACACCAGAGAGAAAACCTATGAGTGTAAAGAATGTAATAAAATTTTCTACCACCTGTCATCTCTTAGTAGACATCTGAGAACCCATGCAGGGGAGAAACCCTATGAATGTAATCAATGTGAGAAATCCTTCTACCAGAAGCCACATCTTGTTGAACATCAGAAAACACATACAGGAGAGAAACCCTTTGAATGCACTGAATGTGGGAAGTTCTTCTATGTGAAGGCATACCTCATGGTACATCAGAAAACACACACGGGTGAGAAACCCTTTGAGTGTAATGAATGTGGGAAAGCTTTTTCCCAGAAGTCACACCTTACAGTACATCAGAGAACACACACAGGTGAGAAACCCTATAAGTGTAAGGAATGTGGGAAATTCTTCTCTAGGAATTCACATCTCAAAACCCATCAGAGAACTCACACAGGAGAGAAACCCTATGAATGTAAGGAATGTGGAAAATGCTTTTACCAGAAGTCAGCTCTCACAGTACATCAGCGAACTCACACAGGAGAGAAACCCTTTGAGTGTAATAAATGTGGGAAAAACTTTTACTATAAATCAGACCTCACTAAACATCAGAGAAAACACACAGGGGAGAAGCCCTATGAATGTACAGAATGTGGTAAATCTTTCTCTGTGAATTCAGTCCTCAGATTACATCAAAGGACCCACACAGGAGAGAAACCTTACAAATGCAAGGAATGTGGGAAATCCTTTTCTCAGAAGTCACATTTTATCATACATCAGAGAAAACACACAGGGGAGAAACCCTATGAGTGTCAGGAGTGTGGGGAAACCTTTATTCAAAAGTCACAACTCAATGCACATCAGAAGACACACACAAAGAAGGGAAAAACTGATAAATAGTGTAAGCTGAGAAATCCTGCTGTGTGAATTGCATCCTTCAGAATAATCAGAGAATTCATATGAGGGAAACTTTATGAATTTCAATGAGTGACATTCATAAGGTTCATTTATAATGATACTGAAGTGTGAATTCCTAGAGATAATCATCGCTATGGTTAACTCTTTAGCCATAATCTTTCCTCACAGTGTATCCATGTAACAAATCCATGGAAATTCTGTACATTTACAGAGAAATTTTTACCATATGGTGGACTTTACTAAATACCAGATAGCATAGGTGGCTGAAATTATACAAATTGTAAAACATGAGGGGAACTTTTCTTTTAGAAGTCATACTTACAGTTTTATAACATAGAAATTACACAGGAGAGAAATCCTGCAAGTAAAATGAATGTCAAGAAATTTCTGTCAGGGTAGTTAGCAGTAGACATTCAGAAGGTCACATGAGTGAGAAACTCCTGTATTCATTTTATTTATTTATTTATTTATTTTTTGAGACAGAGTCTCATTGTGTTGCCCTAGATAGAGTGCTGTGGAGTCACAGCCCACAGCAAACTCAAACTCTTGGGCTTAAGCAGTTCTCTTACCCCAGCCTCCCAAGTAGCTGGGACTACAGGCACTCACCACAACACCCAACTATTTCTTTGTTGTAGTTGTTGTCGTTGTTTGGCAGGCCCAGGGCAGGTTCAAACCCACCAGCCCTGATATATGTGGCTGGTGCCCTAGCTGGTGAGCTACAGGTGCCAAGCCTAATCTGAGTATTCAGAAATCTCTTTAAGTGGAGCTCTTATATCAGAGAATTCAGAGGAGATTATTGTAAAGATTGTGACAGATGTAGAAGCCCTTATCAAAAATTAATATTTCATTGAATGTCAGATTAGTAGTACTCTAAATATTTGAAAGATTTTTTTTTTCTCTTTGAGACAGAGTATCACTATGTTGCCCTTGGTAGAGTACTGAGGTGTCACAGCCCACAGCAAGCAATTCTCTTCCCTCAGCCTCCCTGATAGCTGGGACTACAGGCGCCCACCACAATGCCAGGCTATTTTTTGGTTGTAGTTGTCATTGTTGTTTGGCGGGCCCAGGCTGGGTTCAAACCCACCAGTGCCGGTGTATGTGGCTGGTACCCTAGCCACTGAGCTACGGGCGCCGAGCCAATATTTGAGAAATTTTAAATAGGAATTCAAAGAATTTGAACATGGGAAATAATTATACTAGTTATAATTATAAATAATTATACTAGTTCTACATATATGTAGAAACCTTTAGATGTCTACATATATGAAGCTTTTTAAAAGCACAAACACAATAATCAGTCAACATCATTAAACACATACTGAGTCCTTTAGTATGCAGGACTTTGTGTATGTGAGTGTGCTACAAAACATAACTTGTGGATGCTTGACATGCATGTGAACCCCATCCATAATTGTCATTAGGGAAATACATAACCTTAGTCCAAAAACTTTTGTGTATGAAGATGTCTCACATTAAGTCTCAGTAGAGACTTTTGTTGTTAATATATGTATTGTTAATGTAATATTCTTTTTTAATTATAATGTATCTTTTTATCCTGTTCTCTGGCATTTGTAAATGGGATATAGACATTGTTACTAAACTAATGCTTCAAAAAGAAGCTAACATGTTTTTGTAAAATTTTCAACTGTCTTATGGTCAACCAAATTTTGCATTTACTTATAGCAAAAGCCTGAGCTATTTTTAAAGCAACTGAAACATTAATATTTATTATAGTCTACACAATGAAGTAGAATAATGCCATGTAAGAAATATTATTTGTCATAGAGTTGATGTTCTAGTAGGATGCAGAGCTATCTGTGTTTGTATTTTGTCTGGGAGTCCTAAATGTTCTTCACTACCTTTTTCTTCCCAATAGAAGTAACATGGTATAGTCAAGGGTGTGGACTCTAGAGTTCTGCCACCAGGCCCGGATTCCTGCCCAGGACATGCCACCTCACTTCTCTGTGCCTCAGTTCTTTTTCTGTAAGAATAGTGATTGTAACAACTTAGGATTGTTTTGAAATCCAAATGAGTTAACTATTTTTAAAGCACTTAGGATAGTGTCTGAGATACAAGAAAGTATGTTAGATATTATTGTCATTATAATTTGTATTTCCTGAATTATGCTGGGGGATAAAAAAGCTGGCTACTCAAATTCATCCCCCACCATATTGTTGCCAGTGCCTTGATTTAGTTTGGTTGTTCATTTTCCCATAAGTCATTTATGGGCAGATCCTGACAAAGCTAAGTCAGGGGTTGGCAAACTACAGTCATCAGACAGATCTGACCCATTGCTCATTTCTGTAGCTTGCAAGGTAAGAGTGGTTTTATATTTCTAAGTGGTTGAAAAAGGTCAAAGAATATTTTATGATATATGGAAATTGTTAGTCAAATTTCAGTGTCTATAAAGTTTTGAGAACACTAATACAGAAACCATTTGTTTGTGTTTTGCCTGTGGCTGTCTTCATACTACTCTTGCAAGATTGAGTAGCTGTGGCAGATACCATGTGACCCACATAGTATAAAATACTTACTCTTGGCATTTCACAAAATAAGATTTTGTTAACTAGAGCTGCAAACAACACAGCCATCGTAAAGATGCACTTAGATAAATGTCAAGTGTTTCAGAAATGATGCATACGCAATTTGTGGGTAGTGGGTTTTCTGCAGTATACTTATTTTGTGCATTACATTTATATGTTAAAAGCCTGAGCTTAGAAGTATTTTTTTCTAAAGAAATGTGTTTTTTACTTACTGAATTGTCATAACATCAAAATAAGATGTTTCCTCATGGAATGTAGCAGTAAATATATGAAATAAATGTCTAAATTAAATCAAATTATTCATTGATTCTTCTCCACAGTATTCTTTTATTTTCTTCCAAGTCAATGGCCAATTTTTACTATACACATTATTTTCTTATAATTTTCTCACTATCCTATAAGATACCATCTTTATGTCTTCTTTAACTTACATAATCCCATAATAAAAAATTACAATTACAATTACAAATATCAGTTACACCAGCTATATCACTAGTAACCTATAAAATTATTTTATTGCCTGCACTTCCTATAATTTTGAAATGCTGCTCTAATCTAAACCCTGCCAGCACCTGGCTTTCCTTTCCTTAATGATGATTTTCATTGATGTTTAACTTCTTAAGCATGACTCTTCATTCTGATTTGTCCTATGTTTAGCACTTATGAACACCTAATATGAAGATATTTAATGACTTCTTATATCTTAAGAAGGTATACTTATATACTTACATGTTATAACTTCTGAATACTCTATGGAAAAATATTGTTACCAATATCTCATTGTACCCAACTCTGATGTGATCAACCCTTCTTGATAGAGGCTTAAGGTAACATCTAAATACAGATCAGTCTTTAGTGTTGTTTTTCACATGTATTACTGTTATGCCCGGAATTTGGGATTTTCCCCACAGTATACTCAGAGACCGATTCCGATGCAACTAGCAAGAGGCACTTTATTGCAGACTCAGGTCTGGGCCGTCCACACCTGACGCAGCAGGAGATAGAGCGGCCCGACCCTAAGATGGTGGGGGATTTTATGGGATACAGAAGGCAAGGGGGGGTTAGGGTATTGTCACTCTCTGATTGGTGGGGTATATGGGGGTCCACTTGGTGTGGCTTGATTGGCCTAGGGGTAACTGAGGCCTTTGGCAGCTTGCAGGTGATTTGAGCAACGGTTGCAAGCAAGCTACTTGCACCAGGGGCAGAGAAGGCAGCAGGATGTGGTTTTGTGGGCTACCAGCAGAGAGGGGGTTGGAGGAGCGAGGAATATAGCTTAAGCAGTAAACAATAAAATGGCGGTGCCCCAAGATGGCGTTGGTCTGGTTCTCACATTACAAACTGCAGTGAAATAAAAAGAAAGTTTCTAGATTCCTCAGGCTTCTCAGCCACAAATTAAAAATTAGTACTTTCTGGGGACAGTCCAGTAATGGTAACAAGACAAATCTGCTAAAAGGAATAAAGCCTGTACTTTCAAGAATATGGGTAGAAATATATTGCAAAAGGACATTCCAGAGGACTCAGGAGGGAATGGCTTTGGGCCTCAGCCCCTTGCTGCACAGCACAGCTATGGTGTTGAGGCAGGTCAGAATGTTCTCCCACATAGATAGAAAACTAGTTTGGGAACATCTGAGTATAACATTCAGCAGCTTAGTGGAAACAGGATATTAGCAGAGTTAGAAGAGGATTAAAGATTACCCTTGAGCCCAGACAATCTAGCCTGAAGGCTGGAACCATAAGTATTTCTCTCCCATCCCTTAATGCAGCAGTTCTTAACCTGTGGGTCTCAACCCACAGGAACTGTATTAAAGGGCCTTGGCATTAGGAAGGTTGAGAACCACTGCCCTAAGGCAACTTTGTTACCTGCTTAGTTCCGCCCTTGAGAATTATTCTATGATTTAGTGCCTCTACTCTATAACCTTTTTCTTAATCAAATGACCACCTACATGACTGAGTCATGAGACTATTAACTCTTTACTTCTTCATTCTGGAAAAACACACCCTAAAAATCTTTTTAAAAAAATTTTTTTTAAATTTAGTCATATATACTTAGATCATGAATACACTTATGCCTTTGTGGGATTCAATGTGTTGATTATTTGTACAAATTGGAGTGCTTACATCCTACTAATTAACATAGTTATCACCTCATTTACTTAATCTTAATAAAACCTCTTGGCCAGGTGAGGTGGCTCATGCCTGTAATGCCAGCACTCTGGGAGGCTGAGGAGGGTGGATGGCTTGAGCTTACCAGTTTCAGATCAGCCTGAGCCAAAGCAGACCCGTCTCTTAAAAAAAAAAAAAAGCCAGGTATTGTGGCAGGCACCTGTAATCCTAGCTACTTGAGAGACTGATGCAATGGATCACTTGAGCTCAAGAGTTTGAGGTTGCTATGAGCTATGATGCCACAGTACTCTACTGGGGACAAGAAAGTGAGACTCTGTCCCTCCCCCCCAAAAAACAAACAAAAAACCTCTTGAGAAATCAGTTCAGGGTGGCACCAATCTGCCTTGCTACAGGTTGATAGGAGACCATCTCTCTGGGCATCAGCAGACTTTTCCACAGAAACTGTGTGTTAATTTCTCGGCCTATTCATCCCTCTGCCTCCAGACCCCAGGTGGTGGGCAAAGTCTTCTCTTGGGAAATTCTCGGTCCACTGTGTTACAGCTTCTTCCTGTGCTACAACACACAAGAATATTTAAAAAAAAATACCCTAGCTGATGAGAATATTCCAATTCAGTAACTCAATAATGTTTCTATTCTCCAAATTCAAACCTGCAACTTTCTTTTTTTTTTATTAACTCATAGTTATGTGCATTAACACTTCATGGGGTACAGTGTGTTGTTTCCATATACAATTTGAAATACTTTCATCTGATTGGCCAACATAGCCTTCATGTCATTCTTATAGCTGTTGTGTTAAGACATTTATATTCCACATTTAGAAAGATTCACATGTACCCTTATAGGATAAATCATAGGTGTGATCCCAGCAATCACCCTCCCTCCACCAATCCTCCCCTTTCCCCTCCCCTTCTTCTCCCCTTTCCCGGTATTCTTAGGCTAAAATTGGGTTATAGCTTTCCTATGATAGCTAAAAATTAGTTTCATAATAGGGTTGAGTACATTGGATACTTTTTCTTCCATTCTTGAGATACTTTGTTAAGAAGAATATTTTCCAGCTCCATCCATGTAAACATGAAGGAAGACCTGCAACTTTCTTAACCATAATTAGTCATCACCAAAACTGAAGATCAGACAACTGACCAGACATTAATAACAATTAATCAGGGACAGTCTCTCATCACACATGGTTATAAAGGCTACCTGAATTATGACAGTGACACATTTATGAAAGCCAGTCAACAACAGCTTTCACACTGAACATGCTTTGGAAAGTTAGCAAGTTGCCTCAGCCCAGTAACCACACTTTTCATCTAAAAAAAAAAAGTCAGTTCATCTGGCTCAGCGCCTGTGGTTCAAGCAGCTAAGGTGCTAGCCACATACACCTGAGCTGGCTGGTTTGAATCCAGCCCAGGCCCTCCAAACAATAATGATGGCTACAACGAAAAAATAGCCAGGTGTTGTGGTAGGTGCCTGTAGTCCCAGTTATGTGGGAGGAGGAGGCAGGAGAATCGCTTGAGCCCAGGAGTTGGAGGTTGCTTGTGATGCCATGGCACTCTACCCAGGGCAACAGCTTGAGACGCTGTCTCAAAAAAAAAATAGAAAGCCAGTTCATCAACACTCCTCCTTTCAGGCTCAGCGCCTGTGGCTCAAGTGGCTAAGGCGCCAGCCACATACACCTAAGGTGGCGGGTTCGAATCCAGCCCTGGGCCC
>NW_003852500.1:5090780-5094974 GCF_000181295.1 Otolemur garnettii
CTGCCTCAGCCTCCCAAGTAGCTGGGACCACAGGCGCCCGCACAACGCCCGGCTATTTTTTGGTTGCAGCCATTATTGTTGTTTGGCGGGTCTGGGCTGGATTCGAACCCGCCACCTTAGGTGTATGTGGCTGGCGTCTTAGCCGCTTGAGCCACAGACGCCAAGCCTCCACTTTCTTAAAGCTAACCATCATGCAAAAAGTTGGACTAGTCTATGGAAATGCCATGAAGAAACTCAAGTTACCCATGGTGGACCCCATGGTATTAGGCATAGGAGTGAAGCCTTTTGAGCCCCTCCAGCCCAGCCTCTCTTCTGTCTAACCATGGCCTGATTGGAGATTCCAGCCAATGCTGAGTGAACCAGAAAGACCACCCAGTCTATACACACAAGTAATAAATCCTTGTTTTAAGCCTTTAAGATTTGGGCATTTTGAACTGAAACATAAAGCAATAAAGCAGGTTCGGCGCCGTCGTTGTCTAGCCAGCACCACCTCTAGCTCACTGAGCTCTAGCCGAAGAAGGTGGGTAAGTAAGGAGGTCTTTATACCAAGTCTCGTACAAAGCAGACTGCCGGCAAATCCACCGGTGGTAAAGCATCCAAGAAGCAACTGGCTACAAAAGCCGCTCACAAAAGTGCGCCCTCTACTGGAGGGGTGAAGAAACCTCATCGCTACAGGTCTGGTACTGTGGCACTCCATGAAATAAGACGTTATCAGAAGTCCACTGAACTTCTGATTCCCAAACATCCTTTCCAAGGTCTGGTACGAGAAAGTGCTCAGGACTTTAAGACAGATCTATGCTTCTAGAGTGCAGCTATTGGTGCTTTGCAGGAGGCAAGTGAGGCCTATCTGGTTGGCCTTTTTGAAGACACCAATCTGTGTGCTATCCATGCCAAACATGTAACAATTATGCCAAAGGACATCCACCTAGCACACCGCATACGTGGAGAACGTGCTCAAGAGTCCACTATGATGGGAAAACATTTAATTATATAAAAAAAAATTCTCTTCTTCCTGTTATTGGTAGTTCTGAACGTTAGATTTTTTTCCCCCATGGGGTCAAAAGATACTTAAGTATATGATTGTAACTGGAAAATAGGGGACAGAAATCAGGTATTGGCAGTTTTCCCATTTTCATTTGTGTGTAAATTTTTAATATAAAATGTGGGGATGTGCAGCATTAAAGCTAGTCAAAATGTTTCAGTGAACAAGTTTCAGCAGTTCAACTTTATAACAATTATAAATAAACCTGTGAAATTTTTCTGGACAATGCCGGCATTTGGATTTTTTTTTTAAACAAGTAAATTTCTTATTGATGGCAACTAAATGGTGTTTGTAGCATTTTTATCATACAGTAGATTCCATCCATTCACTATACTTTTCTAACTGAGTTGTTCTACATGCAAGTACATGTTTTTAATGTTGTCTGTCTTCTGTGCTGTTCCTGTAAGTTTGCTATTAAAATACATTAAACTGAAAAAAAAAGCAATAAAGCAAACTTTATTGAGAAAGTGAATGGTTAGTCTTCTTTCACAGTAAAAGTTATGCAGCGTAAATGGCCCTTAGATGTCTGCAACCATTTAGAATGGCACTTGTTTAATCTGATTTCTAAAAAGGACTTACTCTTGGCTCAGTGCCCATAGCACAGTGGTTATGGTGCCAGCCATATACACCAAGGGTGGCAGGTTCGAACCTGGCCCAGGCCAGCTAAATGACAATCACAAGTGCAACAAAAAATAGCCGGCATTGTGGCAGGCGCCTATAGTCCCAGCTACTTGGGAGGCTGAAACAAGACAATCACCCACAAGTTTGAGGTTGCTGTGAGCTGTGATGCCATGGCACTCTACCCAGGGTGACATAGTGAGACTCTGTCTCAAAAAAGTAAATAAAAAGGACTTACTCAATTTCAGACCTTGACATTTATATAGAAAGAATAAACCCAAATAACAGGAAAAATCTGTTCATATATATTTTTTAATTTCAGGTTAATGTGCAGGTATAAACAACTAGGTTACAATGTTCGCATTGTGTCCCACACCCAAGAGATGTGCCATATAGCCTTACAGTTTGTCCATTAAGTAGGAGCACACCAATCCCCTCCCACTTTTCCTCTCCCCATTCCTCTTTCCCCTTTCCCCCAATTTGAAATGAATTGAATTTTTCTCTTATGTGGGCATGTATTAGATCATCTACTGGCTTCATATTAGTATTGAGTACATTATATACTTGCTTTTCCATTCTTATGATACATTACTAAAAAGAATATGCTTCAATTCCACCCAAGTTAATATAAAAGATGTAAAGTCTCCATCTTTTCATGGTAGACATACACCACAGTTTGTTAATTCATTCCTGGCTTGATGGGCATTTAGGTTGTTTTCATATCTTGGTGATTATAAATTGAGCTGTGATAAACAATCTTGTGCAAATATCCTTATGATAAAATGATTTTATTTCTTCTGGGTAGATGCCCAGTAATGAGATAGTGGAATCAAAAGGGAGGTATAATTTGAGTTCTTTAAGGATTCTCCATATTCTTTCCAAAAAGGCTGTATTAATTTGCACTCCCACCAACAATGTAAAAGTGCACCCTTCTTTCCATCTCCATGCCAACATCTGCAACTTTGGGACTTTGGGATGTGGGTTACTCTTAGTGGGGTTAGGCAATAGCTCAGGGTGGTTTTGATTTGCATTTCTTTGATGGTTAGGGATGATGAGCATTTTTTCATATGCTTATTAGCCATTCATCTGTCTTCCTCAGAGAAGGTTCTGTTCATGTTTCTTGTCCAGTGATAGATGGGATTGTTTACTCTTTTTTTGTTGATTAATTTTAGTTCTCTGTATATCCTAGTTTGCAACCCTTTCTCAGATTTGTAACATGCAAATATCTTTTCCCATTCTGAAGGTTATCTATTTGCTTTAATTGTTCTGTCCTTAGCTGTGCAGAAGCTTCTCAGCTTAATTATATCCCATTTGTTTATTTTTGTTGTTATTGCAATTGCCACTGAAGTCTTCTTCATAAAATCTCTCCCCAGGCTGATATCATTAGGAGTTTTCCCATACTTTCTTCTAGGATTTTTATCATTTATGTCTTAGATTTGAATTTTTTATCCAGCAAGAGTCAACTATTGTAAGTGGTGAAAGGTGTAGATCCAGTTTCAGTCTTTTACATGTGGTTATCCAGTTCTCTTAGCACCATTTATTGGATAGAGATTCTTTGGTTTATCAAATCAGATGGCGATAAGTGACTGGTTTCATCTCTTGGTTTTTTATTTGGTTCCGTATGTCTATGTCTCCAATGTTGTGCCAATACCATGCTGTTTTGTTCAATGTGGACTTGTAATATAACCTGAAGTCTGATAGAATAAGACTGAGACATTTATACCCTGAGACATTTATTCTATTTCTTGATCATGTCCAGGAGTCTGGTGGCTGAGTCTCTGAAGTTTTCTAAGTATAAGATCATATCAGCAAAGAGTGAGAGTTTGACTTCATCTGCCATTTGGATGCCCTTTATATCCTTCTCTTGCCTGAGTGCATTGGCTAGAACTTCCAGAACTATGTTGAATAGTACTGGTGATAGAGGACACGCTGTCTGGTTCCAGCTCTAAGTGGAAAAGCTTTCAGTTTTACTCCATTCAGTATGATATTTAGCTGTTGGTTTATTGTAAATGGCTTCAATAATTTTAAAAAATGTGCCACATAGGCCTATTTTCTTAAGGGTTCTTGTTAGAAAAGGATGGTGAATTTTTGCAAATGCTTTTTCTGCAGCTATTGAGAGGATCATATATATGGTCTTTGCTTTTGCTTCTAATTTAATTCTTAAATTACATATAAGGATTTGCATATGTGAAACAAGGCTTGTATCCTGAGATGAAGGCTACTTGATTGTGATGAGTAATTTTTTAAATGTGTAGCTGTAATCTATTGGCTAAGATTCTATTGTATATTTTTGCATCAATACTTGCAAGCTCATCTTCGAAGGTTTGATAGAATTCTGTCAAGAAGCCACCTAATGGTTCGGCGCCTATGGCTCAAGTGGCTAAGGCACCAGCCACATACACCTAAGGTGGTGGGTTTGAATCCAGCTCAGGCCCACCAAACAACAATGAAGGCTGCAACCAAAAAAAAAAAAAATAGCCAGGGGTTGTGGCAGGTGCCTGTGGTCCCAGCTACTTGGGAGACGGAGGCAGGAG
>NW_003852500.1:5095129-5102364 GCF_000181295.1 Otolemur garnettii
ATTTTTCTTTAATTTCAGTGCTTGATATTGGTTTGTTCAAGATATCTTTTTCTTCCTAATTAAGCCTAGGGAGATAGTGTGATTCTAGGTCCATTTCCTTCACATTGTCAAATTTCTGGGCATAGAGTTTCTTGTAATAGTCAGAGATAATCTCTTGTATCTCTATGGTATCTGTTGTTATTTCCACTTTTTCATTTCTGATTAAGGTTATTACAGATTTTACTTTTCTGTTTTTAGTTAATTTGGCCAAAAGTTTATTGATTTCATTTATCTTTTTGAAGAACCAACTTTTTATTTCATTAATTTTCTGAATGATTCTTTTATTTTCAATTTCATTTACTTCTGATTTAATTTTGGTTACTTCTGCTAGGTTTGTGATTAGATTACTCTTCCTTTTCCATTTCTTTGAGATGATTCATTAGGTTGTTGGTGTGCTCTTTTTCTGTTTTTCGGATGTAAGAATCTAATGTGATAAATTTCCCTTGTAAGATCACTTTGCGATATTCCCACATGTTTTGGTAGCTTGTAGCTTCATTGTTGTTATGTTTAAGGAATTAATAATTTCCTCCTTTATCTCCTCCTTGACCCAACTGTCATTCACTATAAGGTTGTTTAGTGTCCATGCCTTTGTATAGGTATGAAAATTTTTTTTGGAGTTTCACCTTTATTGCTTTGTGGTCTGAAAAAATACAAGGTATAATTTCAGTTCTTTTAATTTTGTTTAAAACTGTCTTTATGTCCTAAGAATGTTAATTTGGGACATGGTGTGGGAAAGCTGGTGCAGCTATAGGAGGAAATGAGAACAAAGCTTGGTAGGAAGTTTATTACACTTACAGAGGGTCCCAGAGGGGGCTAGCCATATGCCACACAGGATCACAGTCAGGCACCCAGTGTCAGTCAGGAGGCAGAAGCAGGACTGAGGAGAAGGCATAGACTATGGCCTTTATTGGAGTTTCCAAGGAAATGGCAAGGCAGGATAGAACAAACAGTTTAGGGTTGGCTATTGTGAATAATTCCAGCAAGCTTTGGGGGTGGACTCTAGTTTGTCTGGTACCTGACTGGAATGATTTGTGATAGAAGAAATACTGGCTTAATGTGTGAGAAATAGAGAAGGAGGTGACTTGGGCTAGGTTTGTTGGTTTGCAAACCAAAGATGTGCTCTAGGTGAAGCACTTTGCTATCTACAGGAATTGACTAGTTTGGGGGGCAAGCTCTCTGGGGCCAGTAAGTTTTTTAAGATATGAAAACATAATAGATACAGAAAATTCTAAAAATCATATTTAATATACTATACTTTGAAACATTTTTATCCCTAATGACAATGGCTATATGGTCTAAATCTTAAAATCCCTATAAATACTCATCATGTTACTCAACAATCTGAGACTTGGCTTGGATTTTTTCCTCACAGATTCCAAATTCAGATTACCAAATAACTCCTGTCAGGTAGACAGTCATATGCTCAATAAGTGAAAACTGCATTTCCAAAAGGAAAGTCCCCCTAAACATCTTTATATATTATATGACTGTTAGAGTAAGAGATAGGGCTGAAACCAGATGCATGGTCTTGCAGAGGACTTATAGGTGTTGAAATAAACAACCCTTAGGCTAACTAGAAGTTAACTAGTCCAGTTGTAGGGCCTGGTAGAGTGGTTTCAGGTATTAAAGTCTAACTAAGGGGAACTGATAACCACAGAAAAGAACTGGCTTTAGGCAGTTTGTCAGCTATCTAGATTGCTTTACATGAACTTTGGCTAATTACAACATCATTTGCATTGTTGTTTTAAAATGTCTCTGCTGTTTAAATCACCATGACAGTTCTGAAACAATTATATAAAGTATGAAAATGGGAATGAACACAATTCTAGGAATTAATACCCAAATTATTAGTGAAAAAAACCTCTTGGCCTTAATTATAGCTTCCTTTAAAACCACATTCTCCCTGGGCAGCCACTTTCAGAACCTCCATGTGCATGTGAGCTTCTCTCTCTCTCGTATTTTCTTTCAGTCTTTCAATAAAAGCTGCTTGCACTGGCTTAGGTGGTCTATCCAATGATTCCAATGACCACCAAGAACCTGAAAGAACCTTCACCTGGAGGACAGTAACATAAGGAGGCAAGTATGTTAAAAAAGATGCCAACAGGCTCAGCGCCTGTGGCTCAAGCGGCTAAGGCGCCAGCCACATACACCTAAGGTGGCAGGTTCGAATCCCCAGCCCGGGCCCGCCAAACAACAATGATGGCTGCAACCAAAAAATGGCCAGGCGTTGTGGTGGGTACCTGTGGTCCCAGCTACTTGGGAGGCTGAGGCAGGAGACTCGCTTGAGCCCAGGAGTTGGAGGTTGCTGTGAGCATGATGCCATGGCACTCTACCCAGGGGGATAGCTTGAGGATCCGTCTCAAAAAAAAAAAAAATATGCCAACAAATGTAAGCCTTAAAATCACACTGAAGATGACCATTTCTCATTAGTCTCTGTGTGTGGAGGGAGCTACAAGAATAAAACCATAAGCAGGGCACAGCGGCTCACGTCTGTAATCCTAGCACTCTGGGAGGCCAAGGTGGGTGGATTGCTTGAGTTCAAAAGTTTAAGACCAGTCTGAAAAAGAGCAAGACTCTGTCTCTATTAAAAATAGAAAAATTAGCCAGGTGTTGTTGCTGGAGCCTATAGTTCCAGCTACTCAGAAGGCTGAAGCAAGAGGATCACTTGAGTCCAAGAGTCTGAGGTTGCTGTGAGCTATGATGATGCCACATCACTCTACCCCAGGGTGATGGAGTGAGACTCTGTCTTAAAAAAAGTTATACAATTTGGTTATTAGATGTTTCTTCTTTTTTTGTACACATCTATTCCTACAAATTTTCCTCTTAGCACTGCTTATGCTGCATCCAATAAATCTTGGTGTATTGTGTTTTTGTTTTCATTATCTCAAAATATTTTCTAGTTTTATTTATTTATTTATTTTTTGAGACAGAATCTCACTTTGTCACCCTCTGTAGAGTGCAGTGGCATCATAGCTCACCATAACCTCAAACTCTTGGGCTCAAGCGATTCTCTTGCCTCAGCCTCTGAAGTAGCTGGGTCTATAGGGGTCCACCACAATGTCTGCTTTTTGTTGTTGTAGTTTGTTTGTCTAGCAGGCCTAGGCCAGGTACGAACCCACTAGCCCTGTGTATGTGGTCAGGGCCCTAACCATTTAGCTATGAACACGCAGCCTATTTTCTAGTTTTCCTTGTGATTTCCTCTTTATCTGATTGGTTGTTGAAGAATATGTTGTTTCATTTCCATGTACTGTGACTTTTCTGGTTTTCCTGCTATTGTTAAATTTTTATTATATTGTAACCTGAAAAGATGCTACATATGATTTCAGTATTTTTTCAATCAATAAAGCTTGTTTTGTGACAACATATAGTCAGTTCAAGAACATGTGCACTTGAAAAGAATGTATATTCTGCCACTGTTGGGTAGAGTGCTCTATATATGCATTAGGTCTGATAAATATATAGACTAATTCAAGTCCTCAGCATCTTCTGATCATCTGGTTGTTCTACTATTATTGAAAGTGGGGTATTGATGTTTATATTATTGCAGAAGTTTCCATCCCTTCCTGTCAATTTTAGCTTCATATATTTGAGGATTCCTTTGTTACGAGCATATATTTATAATTATTAAATCTTGCTGTATTGAATCTTTCATCAATATACAATGTCAACTTTTCATCTCTTTAAGGTTTTTTTTAAATTTAAAGCATACTTTGTGTAACAATAGTACAGTCACCCTTACTGTCTTTTGGTTACTATTCACATAGAATATCTTTTTTCATCCTTTTATTTGTGACCTCTTTCTGTCCTTATATAAAAATTAAGAGTCTTATGACTGTGTGTAGATATAAACCAAGTGACTGTAAAAAACCTCAAATATTTAACATGAATATGTGTATTTAAAATGGGTCAAAGGTAAAATGTATTTTTGTCATGGGCTGAATTTGTTGAAAGAGGTTTAATAGTGTTCTAGAGATACTCCTATAATCTTCCCAAGCTACTATAAGTTTTCTGGTTACTAAGAAATAGAATAAGACAGTATTTTACAGAGTAGAAAATACTTGAGTGCATAATGAATACATTTTATTTTATTTATTTATTATTTTTTTTGCAGTTTTTTTTGGCCGGGGCTGGGTTTGAACCCATCACCTCTGGTATATGGGAACAGCGCCCTACTCCTTTGAGCCACAGGTGCTGCCCATAAATATATTTTATGTTAGTTTATAAACTGTGGCTGGAAAGCATTTCCCACAGTTGCCACATGGTTTTTCCCCCTCTTTTCCTTTAAGGCATTGCTAAAATGTCATTTCCACAGTGAGATCTTTCCTTAGCCCTCTATGTAAAACTAATTCTTTATACTTGTTTTCTCTTCTTGATAACAATTATCACCATCTAACCTAACATATATAGTTATCTGCTTAGTGTCTGTTGGTGCCACAAGAATGAAAACACCATGAAGTAGAACTTTTTCTTTGTTTTGTTTCCAGTGATATCATCTGACACTAGAAAACTGGCAGGCAGGAAGTAGGTGCTCAGTGTACTGAATGAATAAAAGTTCATGGGTATTTATATTGTCAAGAAGTAAAAAGTATTTTCCATAACAAGAATAGAGGTTTGGCTTGGCACCTGTGGCTCAAGTGGCTAAGGCACCAGCCACATACACTTAAGGTGGCAGGTACAAATTCAGCCTGGGCCTACTAAACAATGATGGCTGCAACCAAAAAAATAGCCGGGCATTGTGCAGGTGCCTGTGGTCCCAGCTACTTGGGAGGCAGAGGCAGGAGACTTGCTTTGAGCCCAGGAGTTGGAGGTTGCTGTGAGCTGTGATGCTACAGCACTCTATCCAGAGGGACAGCCTGAGGCTCTGTCTCAAAAAAAAAAAAAAGAGAGAGAGAGAGAGAATAGAGGTTCCAGAATCTGCTCATGGTTTCCCTTGAATCTCTAAAGAAGACAAAATCACATATAAGTAGAATGTAACTTCACAAGACCAAGTGAAGAACAATAGGGGAGGTGAAGCAAAATAACCCCCAATGCTCACATAGGGCAGAGACATTCAAGGTCTGCTCTACCCACTACAAAAAGTCCTGTGGCACACCTAGGGCATTCAGTAGAAACCCAGGAAAAGATCACCTTAGTAGTAGAGCTAAATTAGCCTTCTCTTATGAGAAAGAGATAATCTGAATAACTTCTATTAAGGAAATTAAATTAATAATAACCTCCCAATAATAAAAATATCAGGCACAAGTGGTTTCATTAATGAATTCTACCAAACATATAAGAAAGGAAATTATATCATTTCTACAGAATCTCTTTCAGAAAACAGAAATAGAGGAAATGTTTCCTAATATATTCTATGAGGTCACCATTATTCTATGAGGAAAGCAAAACTATATACAAATATGTCTCATGAACATAAGTGCAAAAATCCTCAAAAATCTATCAATCCTTCAGCATAGCCATTCCCAACCTTTTTGGCACTAGAGACCAGGTTTATGGAAGACAAATTTTCCACAGATGGGGATGGGGGATAGGAGGCAGAGCTCAGAAGGTAATGCTATGCAGCCTGGTTCCTAATAGGCCACAGCTCAGAGGTTGGAGACCACAGCCTTAGCAAATCCAATCCAACAATGTAAAAAAATAATTATACCCTATGACCAGCTGGGGATTTATTCCATGTATTCATGGAGAATCAATCAAGGTAACCTATCACATCAATAGACTAAAGAGAAATATTATATGTTCTTATCAATTAATGCAGAAAAAGCATTTGACAAAATCCAACATCTATTCATGATAAGACAAAAAAAAACTCTCAGCATACAAGGAATACAGAGGAGCTTTCCCAATCTGATAAAGAATATGTACAAATAACCCCCAGCTAGCATCTGAGTTAATCATGAGAAACTAGAGAGTTTCCCCCTAAGATTAGAAATAAGGAAAGATGTACTTTCACACCACTCTTTCAATATCACACTGGAAGTCCTAGTAAATACAGTACAAAAAGGAAAGGAAATAAAAATACATGGACTATGAAGAAATAAAACCATTTTTGTCTGAAGATGACAAGATTATCTATGGACAAAAGCGGAAAAATCAACAAAAATCTCCTGAAATTAATAAGCAGGTATAGCAAAGTCACAGGGTACAAAGTTAATATATGAAAGTAAATTACATTTCTATACACCAGTAACTGCAAAATAAAAATATAATTTATAAAAGCACACAAATAAAAGAAAATACTTAGGCAATCTAACTAAAAACATGTATAAGATCTGCATGTGGAAAACTGCAAAACTCTGATGAAAGAAATCAAGAGGATCTAAATACATGGAGAGCTATTCCATGTTCATGGATTAGAAGACTTAACAGTGTTAGAATGTCAGTTCCTCTTAAAATGACCTGTGGAGCTAGTGCAATCCCCATTTAAAAATCAGAAAGCTATTCTGTATATATTGACAAACTGATTCTAAAGGCAAAAACTTAAATGCCCAACACAATACTGGAGGAAAACAAAGTCGGAAGGCTCACAAGACTTGCTACAAAGATTCTATAGTCAAGACAGCATGGAATTGTTGAAAGAGCAGATACAAAGATCAATGGAAAAGAAAAGAATACTCTCTTGACCAAATGGTACTGGGACAACTGGATATTCACATGCAGTGATTGAAGTTGAGACCTTTACCTCAGACTATATACAAAAGTAAATCAAAATAGATCAAAGTCATAAGTGTGTGATCTAATAATCTAAAACTCATAAGGAAACACATGTGAAAACCACTGTGATCTTGGATCAGGCAAAAATTTATTACAAAATCAAATGCACAGGAAATAAAAGGAAAATAGATAAACTGAATTTCATCAAAATTAAAAACATTTGTACATCAAAGGATGGTGTCAAGACAGTGAAAAGTCAACCCATAGGATGAGAGAAAAATATGTGCAAATCTTATACCTGTTAAAGACATACACTCCAGAATATATAAAGACCAACTCAACAACAACAACAAATTAAAAAATAGACAAATAATCTTAAGTGACATTTTTCTAAAGAAGATAAACTATTGGCCAACAGTCTGATGAAAAGATGCCTAACAACAGGCTTGGCACCTGTGGCTCAAGCAGCTAAGGTGCCAGCCACATACACCTGAGCTGGAGGGTTTGAATCTAGCCCAGGCCACCAAACAATGATGGCTGCAACC
>NW_003852500.1:5102546-5123196 GCF_000181295.1 Otolemur garnettii
AAAAAAAAAAAAAAAAAAAAGCTTAACAACATTAGTTATTAGGGAAATGCAAATCAAAGCCACAAGGAGGTATGTTTAGGGTGACCAGATTTTAACATTTGTAAAGCAGGACAACATGGGGGGGGGTGGGGCAGGGCCTGACAATAATGCAAACTTTGATAAGAAGTTCTCGATAACCTAGGGTGACCAGATGACCTGATTGTGTGCAGGTTCTCAAATTTTCTTGACACATCAATGAAAGAGAAAATATCTATGTCCTGCCAGGTTGAATCTGAGCAAGGGATCTGTGTCCATAATGTCTCTCTCATCTATCTACCAAGTCCCCTTGTTGTTAAAGGAGTAAGGGGTCATAGAATATTTTCTTTGAAGACTTTTCCTTCCTGTTGAGAGGCAGCCATGAAAAATGCTGATGAAGTGGAAAGAGATGGCTGACAGATATGACTGATTGCTAGAGAACTACTCTATTGCTCTTGTGAGTAAATACACAAAGTTCTCAGACTCCTATGCGCCTGCCATTAAATTTCTGCAGCATTCTGCACTGGTCATTAACCAAAAATTGGAAATCAAGTACATAGATTCCACAGACTTGGAGCCAAGCACCTACAGGAAGAGTCTGTGTGCTACCATGAAGCTTGGCATAATCTCTACAGTGTTCATGGAGTGTTGGTTCCAGGATTTGGTGTTCAAGGAACAGAAGGAAAATTTCAAGCAATTTCGTGAGCTAGGAAACAGAAAAAGCTTTTTGGGGATGTGTGTTTAGGAATGCAGTTGACAGTGGTTGAATTCTCAAGAAATGTGCTAGAATGGCAAGATGCTAATTCTATGGAGTTTGATCCTAAAATCAATTATTCTGTGGTCACAGACATGCCAGAACACAATCATGGGCAGATGGGTGGAACCATGAGGCTGGGCAAAAGGAGAACTTTGTTCCAGAACAAAAACTCCACCATGAGGAAACTATGGAGATCCAGACTAGATGGAAGAGAGGCACTATGACAGATGTGCAGTAAATCCTGTCTTGAAAAACTGGAAGAGCAAGGCTTGAAGTTTGTTGGCCAAGATGCTGAAGGAGAGAGAATGCAAATTGTGGAGATGGAAGAGCATCACTTTTTTGTTGGGGTGGAGTACCACCCTGAGTTCCTGTCCAGATCTATCAAGCCCTCCCCACCCTACTTTGGCCTCCTCCTGGCCTCCATGGGGCAGCTCCCGCATTACCTCCAGAACGGCTGCCAGCTCTCACCAAGGGACACCTATAGTGACAAAAGCAGAAGTAGCTCTCCTGACTCTGAAATCACTGAAGTGAAGTTTCCATCAATAAATCATGACTCATCTTATAATGGGTGATTCTTTAAGAGAGCCTTTAAACTTTGCAGCTTTGATTTTACACTCTGCTTTGGACACTTCCTTTCAATTACGGTTTTTTTTTTTGTTTTTGTTTTTTTTTGTAGAGACAGTCTCACTCTATCGTCCTAGGTAGAGTGCTGTGGCATCACACAGCTCACAGCTACCTCCAACTCCTGGGCTTAGGTGATTCTTCTGCCTCAGCCTCCCAAGTAGCTGGGACTACAGGCACCCACCACAATGCCCGGCTATTTTTTTTTGTTGCGGTTTGGCTGGGGCCAGATTTGAACCTGCCACCCTCAGTATATGGAGCCGGCGCCCTTTTTTCTTCTCAGTAGATGCCTAGTAATGGGATTGCAGGATCAAATGGAAGGTTTACATTTAGCACTTTGAAGATTCTTCTTATGTCTTTCCATAAAGGCTGTATTAGTTTGCCATCACACCAGCAGTGTAAATGTGATGATCCCTTCTCTCCACATTTATGCCAGCATCTGCAGCTTTGGATTTTGTGGGCTATTTCTTACTGGGTGGTTTTGATTTGCATTTCTCTGATGATTAGGGATAATGAGCATTTTTCCATATGTTTGTTAGCCATTCATATGTCTTCCTCAGTGAAGGTTTGGTTTATGTCTCTTGGCCAGTGATAGATGGGGTTGCTTGCTCCTTTCTTTTCTTACCTTTTTGAGACAGAGTCTCACTATGTTGCCTTCAGTAGAATGCTATGGTATCACAGCTCACAGCAGCCTCAAACTCTTGGGCTTAAGTGATCCTTTTGCCTCAGCCTCCCAAGTAGCTGGGACTACAGGCACCCACCACAATACCTGGCTCTTTTTTGTTGTTGTTGTCATTGTTGTTTTAGCAGGCCCAGGCCAGGTTTGAACTTGCCAACCACAGTGTATGTGGCCGGTGCTCTAATCACTGAGCTACAGGTGCTGAGCCTGTTTGATCTTTTCTTGTTGATTAGTTTGAGTTCTCCACAGATTCTACTTAGCAGACCTTTGTCAGAACCACAGTATGCATATATCTTCTCCCATTCTGAAGGCTGTTAGCTTTAATTGTTGTATCCTTAGCTGTTTTTAGCTTGATCATGTCCCTTTTTTTAAAATTTTTGGTTTTGCTGCAATTGCCAACATGGTCTTCTTCATTAAGTCTTTCCCAGGCCAATATTATCAAGAATTTCCCCCAATTTTCTTCTAAAACTTTTATTGTTTTGTATCTTAAATTTAAATCTTTTATCCAGCAAGAGTTGATTTTTGTAAGTGGTAAGAAGTATGAGTCCAGTTTCAGTCTTTTACATGTGGCTAGCAAGTTCTCCCAGCACCATTTATTAAATAGGAATTCTTTCCCCCAGTGTATGCTTTTGTTTGATTTATCACAGATTAGATGGCAATATGTGGCTGTGTTCATCTCCAGGTTCTCTATTCTATTCCATAGCTCTGTATCTCTATTTTTGTGTCAGTATCATGCTGTTTTCTTCACTGTAACCTTGTAGTGTAACCTGAAGTCTGGTAATATGATGCTTCCAGATTTGTTCTAATTTCTTGAAATTGCATTGGCTATTTGGGTTTTTTTCAAATTCTTCAAAGTATTGCTTTGGTGCTTTATTTTTTTCTTATTTTTAATTTTTTGAGACGGAGTCTCACTTTGTCACACTTGGTAGAGTGCTTGGTGTCATACCTCATAGCAACCTCAAATTACTGGGCTCAAGCAATCTTCTTGCCTCAATTTTTCATTTTTTAGTAGAGACAGGGTCTCACTTTCGCTCAGGTTGGTCTCAAACCTGTGAGCTCAAGTAATCTACCCACCTGGGCCTCCCAGAGTGCTAAGATTACAGGAGTGAGCCACCACAGCTGGCCAGACATTGGTGCTTTAATGGAGATTGTATTAAATCTGCAAATCACTTTGGGTAGTACAGATATCTTAACAGCAGCAATTCTTCCTGCCCATGAGCATGGTATGTTTTTCCATTTGTTAATGTCTTCTGCTATTTCTTTTCTCAGGGTTTCATAGTTCTCTCTATAAAAATTCTTCACATTCTTTGTTGGGTATATGCCCAGATATTTCATTTTCTTTGAAGCTACTATGAAGGGTATTGTGTCTTTATTTGTTCAGTTTCATGTTATTGGAGTATATGAAGGCTAGTGATTTGTAGATAATGATTTTGTATACCAAGATGTTACTGTATTCCTTGATCACTTCCAGGAGCCTTATGGTTGAGTACCTGGTGTTTTGCAAGTATTATAGCTAAGAAGAAGAGTTCGACCTCTTTTGTCCCCATTTGAATACAGTGATTGGCTTGGCACCTGTAGCTCAGTGGTTATAGTGCCAGCCACATACACCAGGGCTGGGGATTCGAGCCCGGCCCAGACCTGCTAAAACAACGACAACTACAATTAAAAAAATAGCTGGGCATTGTGGGGAGCACCTGTGGTTCCCAGCTACTTGGAAGCTGAGGCAAGAGAATCACTTAAAGCCCATGAGTTTGAAGTTGCTGTCAGCTGTGATGCCACAGCACTCTACTGAGGGCAATATAGTGAGACTCTGTCTCAAAAAAAGAAAAAATACCCTTGATAACCTTGTTATGTCTGATTACATTACCAAGGACTTCCAGCACTATGTTGAATAGCAGTGGTAATAGTGGACGTCCTTGTCCAGTTCCAGTTCTAAGTGGTAATGATTTCCATTTTATTCCACTCAGTATGATATTGGGTATGAGTTTGTTGTAGATGGCCTCTATCAGTTTAAGAAATGTCCCATTTATGCCTATTTTCTTAAGTGTTCACATCAGAAAAGGATGATGAGTTTTGTCAAATGTTTTTTCTGTGTCTATTGAAAGAATCATATGGACTTTGTTTTTGCTTCTATTTATGTGGTAAATTACATTTACGGGTTTATGTATGTTGAACCAACCTTGCATCCCTGGAAGAAAGCCCATTTGATCATGATGTATAATTTTTTTTTTTTTTGCAGTTTTTTTTTTGGCCGGAGCAAACCCATCACCTCCAGTATATAGGACCAGCGCCCTACCCTTTTGAGCCACAGGCACCGCCCATGATGTATAATTTTTTAATGTGTTGCTGTGTTCTGTTTCCTAGGACTTTATTGAATATTGAATATTTTTGTGTCATTATTCATTAATGTTATTTGTCTGTAGTTTTCCTCTTTTGTTGGGTCCTTTCCTGATTTTGGTATCAGGGTGATGTTTGCTTCATAGAATGTGTTAGGGAGGATTTCTTCCTTCTCTTTGTTTTGTAATAGGTTCTACAATATAGGTATGAACTCGTCTTTGAAGTTTTGGTAGAATTCTGATGTGAAACCATCTGGTCCAGGACATTTCTATTTTGGAAGATTTTGTACTGTTGATGCAATTTCAGTGAGTGATACTGGTCTGTTCAAAATTTCTAATTCTTTTTGGTTGATTTTAGGGAGGTAGTGTGATTCTAGGTATTGGCCCATTTCCTCCATGTTTTCAAATGTCTATGCATAGAGTTTTTTGTAGTAATCAGTGATCATGTTTTGTATCTCAGTGGTATCTGTTACTATTTTCCCTTTTTCATTTCTGATTGAGGTTATTAGAGATCTTACTTTTCTGTTTCTAATTAATCTGGCCAAGGGTTTATCAGTTCTATTAATCTATTCAAAAAACAACTTTTTGTTTTACTGGTCTTCTGAACAATCTTATGTTCTTAATTTCTTTTAATTCTGATTTAATTTTGGTTGTTTCCTCTTCTGCTAGGTTTTGAATTGGATTGCTCTTTCTTTTCCAACTCTTTGAGATGGTTCATTAGGTTACTGATGTGTGCTCCTTATTTTTTCTGGATATGGGCATTTATCTAAGCCCTCTTAGGACTACCTTTGCAGTATCCCACACATTTTGATAGGTTGTGGCTTCGTTATCATTTTTTTATTTAGTTTCCATGAATTTATGTGGGATAAAGATTTTGGTTGGAGTTGCATTATGCATTTATTCCATGGTGATCTGAAAAGATACAAGCATGATTTCTATTCTTTTACATTTGTTGAGATTTGATCTGTGCCCTAAGATATGATCAATTTTGGAAGGTGACCCATGGGCTGATGAGTAGAATGTATGCTCAATTTTATTGGGATGGAATGTTCTGTATATGTCTGCTAAGCCCTTCTGTTCTAAAGTCCATTGCCTCTTTGTTTAGTTTCTGCTTGGAGGATCTGTCCAGTTCTGTCAGAGGGATTTTGAAGTCCCAAGGTATTATGGTGTTGCAGGATATCATATTGTTCAGATTCATTAAGTGTTTGTTTTAAATGTCTGGTGGCATTTAAGTTGGGTGCATAGACACTTAGTATTGAAATGTCTTCTTATTGCATTGTTTCCTTGAGCATTATATATAGTGACTGTCTTTGTCTTTATTTTTATTGGTTTAAATCCAATTGTATCTTCAAATAAGCTTGCAAACCCTGCTTTTCTTCTGATTTCTGTTTGCCAAAAATACTGTTTTCCAACTCTTCACCCTGAGTTTTGTTTTGTCCTTAGAGGTTTAAATGCGTTTCCTGAATACAGCATATAGTTCATTTGTGTTTTTTTTATCCACTCATCCAGCCTATACCTCTTCAGTGGAGAATTCAAGTCATTCATGTTTATTGAGAGAAATTGACAAGTACGGTGTTCTGTTCATCTTGTTTTGTGAACAAAACTTAAGTTTTGCCACTTGCCCCATGGCAGTACCTAGGCTTTGTCCTTTAG
Organism: Otolemur garnettii; assembly: GCF_000181295.1. Classification (NCBI taxonomy): domain Eukaryota; kingdom Metazoa; phylum Chordata; class Mammalia; order Primates; family Galagidae; genus Otolemur; species Otolemur garnettii. The sequence continues at coordinate 5,108,608 of NW_003852500.1, forward strand.
TTTCTGGGTGTCTTTACTTTGGTTGTAGTCCATTTTGACAGTCACTGTGAAGAATGGGTCTGAGTACTTCCTAAACAGCTGGTCTTATTGTGGCAAAATTCCTCAATGTTTGCATGTCAGAAATCTTTTTGATTTCACTGTTGATTATGAAATTAGTTCAGCAGAGTATAGAATCCTGGGCTGAAAACTGTTTTAAGAAGGTTAAAGAGGCTCGGTGCCTGTGGCTCAAGTGGCTAACGTGCCAGCCACATACACCTAAGGTGGCGGGTTCGAATCCCCAGCCCAGGCCCGCCAAACAACGATGGCTGCAACCAAAAAATGGCCAGGCGTTGTGGCGGGCACCTGTAGTCCCAGCTACTTGGGAGGCTGAGGCAGGAGACTCACTTGAGCCCAGGAGTTGGAGGTTGCTGTGAGCTGTGATGCCATGGCACTCTACCCAGGTGGATAGCTTGAGGCTCCGTCTCAAAAAGAAATAATAAAAAAAAAGGTTAAAAATAGATAACCACCCTCTTGTGGCTTGAAAAGTTTCACCTAAAAAGTCTGCTGTCACACTGATATTTTTTCCCTTGTAGGTAAGAAGTTGCTTACGCCTGGCTGCTTGCAGAATTTTCTCCTTCATTTTGACTTTGGCCAAGTTAATTACAATGCGTCTAGGAGATGCTTTGTTTGAATTGAGTCATGCTGGGGTTCTGAAACTATCTAATATCTGAATTTCTGGGTTTCTCACAATGCTTGGGAAATTCTCCACCATGAAGTCCTGAAGTACAGATTCCATACTTTTAAGACTCTCTTCAGGAATTTGTATGATTCATAAATTCATGTGTTTGGTGTAGTTCCCTATCTCTCCCAGAGATAGTTCTGCCCTTACTTTCTTCTTTTCTACCTCTTTGAATGCTTGGATTAGTTCAAAAGTCTCGTTTTTGATTTCTGAGATTCTTTCTTTCTCCATGTTCTCTTCTATTGCTGAGACTCTTTATTGTGTTTTGAAACTCCTTGAATGCCTCTTTCAAATCCTTGAGCTCTGCTGTTATCTTTCTTAATTATGTCTAGATCCTTGGTGACTTTGTCTTTGATTTCACTAAGTTTCTGGACTTCTTTTTGGATTACTTTTTCCATCTTCTCCTGAATTCCATCCAGCATATTTGCCAAGCATATTCTGAATTCTATTTCTGTAATTTCCATAATTTCTCTATGGATGGTATTTTCAGCTGTATCTCCCTTGTAGTATCTTGAGGGGAGTTGATCTACCCTGATTTTTCATGTTTCCTGGGTTCTGCTGATTCTTCTCCATGTATTTTCATTTTATTTATGTATTTATTATACTTTTTAAGCTGAATGTTAGGTTGTCCCTAAATTGTTTTTGAGATGTAATGTAGTTAGAATCCCTTTGGCAGCATGCAGGAGACCCGATTAGAAACTAAAACTATAAGGCAGAAATTAGATCCAGAGGCCCAGAATATGGAGCTCATCACACCCCTTTGTCACTGACTGGTCAACTCAGTTACCACTTACACCTGTGGCCCCTCCTACACATAGCCTCCCAAAGCTCCCCCTCAGCGCTACAGAGATTGAGGGTCTCTGAGAACCAGCTTTGCTATCTCTAGTTTGGGCGGGGTGCAGCTGGGTACAGGAACCCCAGGTGACACTCCCAGGACAGGGGCAGCTTCCGGATAGCAAGCCAAACTGTTCCAGCCCAAAGACTAGTCCTGCTCTCAAACAAATTAACAGAACCGGGTTATCCCCAGAGTTTGGGCTATAACAGGTTTGAAAATGCTGTGACTTTTGCCTGTGGTAGGAGAAGGGGAATCTGAGGTTTGCCAAACTGTTCCAGCAACAGATCCAGCCCCATGGGCAAACAAATTTAAAAAGCTATAGTTTTCACTAAAGTCTGGGCCTCAGCTTTTGCATGTGGTTGGGAGTGGGAGATCTGTGGCTTGCCATTTGCCCCTAATCTAAGTGGATGGGGGGGATTAGGAGGGAGCCTGCTGAGAAGGCCCCTGACAGATGCTCAACAGCACCACTCAAGACAGTAGAGAAAGAGAGAGACGGAGACTCAGGAGAGATCCTACCTTGCCAAAGTTAGTGTTGAGTCACCATTACCTCTGCAGTGGGGGTTGGGCCACACAATGCAGAGGTCTCTTCAGAGATCCTGTCAGACATGTTGGAGGGCAGGTCTTTCTCCCTTTCCTCCCACGGCCAGTTAAGAATCCCAATGGTGCCAGTGACAGAGTAAGTAGTCTCTGTCACCCTTATTTCCTCAGTTGCTATGAGAGCTGGGTGGGATTCAAAGCTCCTTTATCCTTCTGGTGCCCTGGGGTAGGGAAGCCCCTCCAAGCTGTCTGGGCCTGGCTAGTGCTCCAGCTTGCCAGTTTGCCTGGAAACAAATGAAAGATGGGGGATGGGTTGTGGCTGCAGGGTGGCTGAAGCCAAAATTGCTCACTTTTCTGCCAGACAGGAGGGGTACCCAGAGAAGGCTAATCCTAGGTACAGGAAATCTGGACTTTCTTCCCTTGTAGCACTCTCCTGTGAGGTGTACAGCTCCTGGATTGGGGGGGGGGGTGGTCCTTACCCTTCTATTCACCAGGATCTTTCAGTTTGGTGCACTCTGTAACCATCCTCTGTTCTCTTCTTGCCTCTCTCATCTTCATCCTCACAGTTTGTCTCAGTGGGGTTGCTGAGTGCCTTGATTTCTCTATTTGTGATCCAAATCCCAATTTCAACTACTCTGAATTTTCTTCAGTCCAATTTTCACTCTTCTGGAAGAGAGCTTCTGATGAAAGCTGCTTCTAGTTGGCCAATTTACCCCCTCCCTCTCCACTAGTGGATTTGTTGTTGTGGTTTGTTTGAGATATGGTCTCATTATGTTGCCCACATTGGTCTCAAACCCCTGAGCTCTAAGGATCCTTCCAATTTACCCTCCTCAGTAGATGGGATTACATGCCTGTGCCACTGTGCCTGGTGAAAAAGGTAACTGTTTAAAGCAAGCACAAATGTACACTGTGGGATAAATAGGAAAGATAGAAACAAAAATTATCACCATAGTGTAAAATAGGAGAGGGGATATGTAAGTATACATTTTTATACTTTTTTGTACTTCAAGGGTAAATGATTTATTATTTGAAGGTAGACTATGATAAAATTTAAAAACATAATGTACACTTCAAAGAAAGATCTATGTGATAATTTTTTAAGTTAAGCCAATATTGCTGATTAAATGGAATATGAGAAGTATACACTGAAAAAGGTAGACAAGGAGGAAAAATAGATGGAATAAATAAAAAACAAAAGCAGGCTCAGCACCTGTAGCTCAGTGGTTAGGACACTGGCCACATGCACCTCAGCTGGTGGGTTTGAACCCACCTGGGCCTGCTAAACAAACAACAACAACAAATAGCCGGGGGTTGTGGGGGGTGCCTATAGTCCCAGCTATAAGGGAAGGTGAGGCAAGAGAATTGCTTGAGCTCAAGAGTTTGAGGTTGCTGTGAGCTGTGACACCACCGCACTCTACTGGGGATGACATAATGAGACTGTCTTGAAGAAAAAAAAAAAGCAAACTATTGGAATAGAGTTTTTAGACAAAATGGCATGCTCCCACTTCTCCCTGCTCCTCTTTGCTAAACACTTACTCTAAAAATAAGGGACAAGTAAAGGAAAACTCTGAAAAGTGGTAAACAGGTAAACTGGCATATGACCTGAGAACTGCAGGAACAACTCAACAGACAGTATCTTCTCTCTCTCCACTCAACAGAATAAGGTGACTGAGACCTAGCATTTCCCAACTCCTGAGCTAGCAAGAGAAAGCAGTCCTGGTAAGCTCACTCTTCTTCCTGAAGTAAAAAGGAATTCCTTTTTAAAACTTTTAGCCAGCCTGAAACCCCTGGTAAGGAGGACAGATATGGATAATCCCCCAATAATTAGCAAGCTGAGGAATTGCCTCCCTTTCCGAACAAACTAGCAGGTGTCCTCAAACTACAGCCCCTGGGCCACAAGCGGCCCATGGAGGACATTAATCCGGCCAGATGGGTGTTTTTGCTGCCACTGCCTGTCCTGTTTAGCAGCCAACTCATCCTGGGGCCTGCAGTCCGGACCTCCAACGGTCTGAGGGACAGTGAACTGGCCCCCTGTTTAAAAAGTTTGAGGACCCCTGGCACTAAGGCAAGTGAGACCCAGGCAAGACAAGTATTGTGCAGGAAGCCTTTTGGTCTTTATGAGGACTAAGAATCTCCCTCATCTCCATCAGGAGACACCCATAGCCTAGACTGGAGAAATTCCTGAGGCTCCCTCATGTGGCAGCACCACCACTGGGCACAAATGGAAGAACCAGCTGTACTAGATGAAATAAACAAAAGAAAACTACACCAGAAAGACTATGAAAACTGAACTTTCACTGGAACCACAGACCATAAAAGCCAAGAACTGCACACTAAACCCAAAGATGATGTCCACCTGCAAAAATAAGATTTAAATAGGATTAATAGAAATTCTAATATAAAGTATATTTTACATGTTTAAATTATACCTGAGTTGTTTTGTAAAAATTTTCACAGGTTATTGTTTTAGTAGTGAAACTATGAATTAGGAGCTTTTATAAAAAAGAAAATGAATAATATATTTATAACACATATAAAGTCATTCACTATATTAAAATTAACTAAAACTAGATATATCAATACATAAAAAGGTTAAAATCATCATTTGAAGACAAAAGTTGAACACATATTCCCCCAATATAAATACTTGCAAAACAATAATGTGTTGTTAGATATACACAATAATATATGTGCATATATGAAAAGAAACAATAAAAGTTGTGACACAAAAAGTCAACAAACACAAAATCTAGAATTGGGCTTGAAGGTGGTTAAGGGTTAAGTGAAGAGCAGGTTTGGGAATGGCATGCACTTACTTCCAACTACTTTTTCAATACTTCTAAGCTACAATAGGTACATCAGGGTTATGCTATTAAATATCACACGAAAACTACACCAGCCCACTTAAAAGGGTGGGCTATAATCAAGTCAAAAGGCTTGGATTCAAGAAAGCTACTCCCACTGAGCTTCTTGTGAATCTGAATTTGAACACCAAGCTCAGTTGTCCTAGAGGATTCTAGGAAGCCTTCTAGCTGCATATATACACTTAAAGTTGTTTCTCCTCTTTTTGCACCAAGCAAGAGGAAGCAGACCCAGTCTGAAGGCCAAGGTATATGCTACTGCCTTTAGCTGATCCTACTGTATGTTATGGTAAGAGGATGGTCCATCCTGAGTCCCCAGGGGTAAGTTCTTGGATGAAATAGACCATTAGGCAGTACATGCAGAGACAGTAGTTTAAATCGGGAACAGACTAATCAAGATATGTGATGGACTAGGTGCAGTGGTTCATGCCTGAAATTCTACCACTCTGGGAGGCTGAGGCAGGAGGCATGCTTCAGAATAGAAGTTTGAGACCAGTCTGAGCAAAAGGAAGATCCCTATCTCTACTAAAAAATAGAAAAACTAGCTGGATGCAGTAGTGCACACCTGTAGTTCCAGCTACCTGGGAGGCTGAGGAAGGGGGATTGCTTGAACTCAGGAGTTTGAGGTTGCAGTGTATTGAGATGACGCTACACTCTATCCAGTGTGACAGAGTAAGACTGTCTCAAAAAAAAAGACACATGATAGCTCACAATAGGGTCACACACTGATGCACATTCCCCCCAAACTGGAATCAGAAACTGATAAAAGTATTCAATTTATTTATGCTTTTATAAAACATTCATATGTTAGTTTATATTTTTATAAAAGTCTATTTCCAGTTAGATTTTCATAAAAAAATCAGGCAGAATAAAACAAACATGACTTTCAGCATAACATTGTATCTAGAAGAAAATTTCTATCCATATTTCCTAAGTTAACAGGCTTTCAATATAATCTTGAGATACAATAAAATCTGAACTTTTATTAATGCCTTCAAAATCAAAACATCCATTATGACTTTATCTCAATTATGAATTACCTTGCTCAGTAAAATGGCATTTCTTGACATAGGATCAACTACATTTGCGGCATTTTTTGAGTACTACCCTTATTATTTCTCAAATATAAAATAAGTAAATATCTCAAAAAACAAACAAACAAAAAAACCCACACCAAGACATTGATGATTTTCCCTAAATTCTGGTTTCACTGATTTTTATTAATGGCCATTTTCTGGAATATTATTTACCTATATCTGAGGCAGAGGATTATCTCCTATATAAGTTGTTCATTAATAAGTTCTAATTTAGGGCCGCACCTGTGGCTCAAAAGGGTAGGGCGCCAGCTCCATATGCCGGAGGTGGTGGGTTCAAACCCAGCCCCAACCAAAAAAAAGTTCTAATTTATAGTAAAATATTTCCTCACATTCCCTATATGCATTAGCAGAGTTCCTTCTATGTGTATTTTTAGTTGTCTTACAAAAACTTTTCAAATATTCTTTGCAGTAATATAGTATTTTCCCTGTTTGTATTTTCTTATTTACTTTGAAGGATGACTTATGGTAAAAGATCTGCCATGTTCCTTACCTTTATAGGGGTCATATTCTATGTGAATTCTACTACATATTTTGAGGTATAAATTCATAGAGAAAGCTATCTCTCATTGCTACACTTCTAAGATTTTTTCCCTTCTGTGTATCCTTGGACACACTGTGAGAACTGATTTCTCAGAGATGATTCTATAATCGTTACATTCATAGGGTTTCTCTATGTGTCTTCTCTGATGTACTTTGAGGCCTGAGTTGCAACTGAAGCTTTTTCCACACTGATCACATTCATAAGGTTTCTCCCCTGTGTGTGTTCTCTGATGTTTAGTGAGATCTGACTTATGATAAAAGGACTTCCCACATTCATTACATTCATAAGGTTTCTCCCCTGTGTGTATTCGCTGATGTACAGTAAGGACTGACTTCTCAGAGAAGGATTTACCACACTCAGTACATTTATAGGGCTTCTCCCCTGTGTGTGTTCTCTGATGTGATCTGAGGACTGAGTTGCAAGTGAAGGTTTTTCCACATTCATTACAATGGTAAGATTTCTCCCCTCTGTGTGTTCTCTTATGTACTGTATAGTCTGACTTAAAGCAGAATGTTTTCCTACATTTTTTACATACATAAGGATTTTCTCCTGTATGAGTTCTCTGGTGTATTGTAAGGTATGAATTCCTAGAGAAGAATTTACCACATTCCTTACATTCATAGGGTTTCTCACCTGTGTGTGTTCTCTGGTGCTTGGTGAGGTCTGATTTATTATAGAAAGTTTTACCACATTCACTACATTTATATGGTTTTTCCCCTGTGTGGATTCTTTGATGTACTGTGAGGACTGATTTCTCAGAAAAAGATTTCCCACATTCACTACATTCATAAGGTTTCTCCTTTGTGTGTGTTCTCTGATGTACTTTTAGACCTGAGTTGCGACTAAAGGTTTTCCCACACTGAATGCATTCATAAGGTTTTCCCCCTATGTGAATCTTCTGATGCTTGGTGACATCTGACTTATGACAAAAGGTTCTGCCACACATCTTACATTCATAGGGTTTCTCACCTGTGTGAGTTCTCTGATGTATTGTAAGATACGAATTCCTAGAGAAAGATTTCCCACATTCATAACATTCATAGGGTTTCTCACCTGTGTGTGTTTTATGATGTATTGTGAGGACTGAGTTGCTTATGAAGGTTTTCCCACATTGATTACATTCATAGGGTTTCTCCCCTGTGTGAATTCTCTGATGTACTGTGAGATATGACTTATGGTAGAAACTTTTTCTACATTCCTTACATTCATAGGGTTTCTCTCCTGTGTGAGTTCTCTGATGTATTATAAGGTGTGAATTTCTAGAAAAGCATTTCCCACATTCATTACATTTATAGGGTTTCTCTCCTGTGTGGATTCTCTGATGTAATGTGAGAAGAGATTTCCTAGAGAAGCATTTCCCACATTGATTACATTCAAAGGGTTTCTCCCCTGTATGGATTCTTTGATGGGTAGTAAGTTTTGACTTTTCACAGAACATTTTTCCACATTCATTACATTCATAGACTTTCTCTTCTCTATGTGTTCTCTGAGTTGCATTAAGTACTAACTTCTTGCACAAAGGCTCCCCTGTTCTGTTACATTCAAATGTTTTCTCTCCTGTGTTAGCAAAGCTTGATCTACTAAAATTATCTGCATTTTCAATACATTCATACTGTTTCACCTCCAAATGAATTCTATGTTTCAGAGGAACTGATTTTTCAAAAATTTTCTCATGTTCATTAAACTCACGAAAGTTTCCTCTTTTTGGAGCCATGTTATGGACAGTGAAAGCTGAATGACTACAGAGTAATTTACTGCATTTATTATGTTCATAAGGACTCTCTCCTGTGTAAGCTTGCTTGTAAGTAACAATAACTGCCTTCTCATGGAAATCTTTCTCACATTTCTCAAATTCAAAGGACTGCTCTAAATTTTGAATTTTCATATACGTAATGAAGTCCTCATTATGACTGAGGTATTTTCTATTTTGAATTAATTCATAAGGTTTCTCTCCCATATGAGTTTTTTCATGGTTAATATTGAGGAACAATTTTCTGTATGCATTAAGGTCATCAGGCTTTTTCCTTAAATACTTTTTCTTACTGATGATTAATTCTGAAATGTACTGCAAACTTATGCCATATAGGTCACATTTACAAGGTATTTTTATGGAAGGAACTGGGTCTATATCCAATGTGAATACTTTCCCTAATACATTACCTCTCTCTACAGTCAGTATTTTGTTCTTGATAAAAGGAGTTTGCCAGAAATGTCTTTCCTGAATTTCTTGACTCTGCTCTAGTTGGTCATCAACACTGCAATCTCCTGCAAATGAGAAAAAGTAACCATAACTTCTGAATCTTATATTTATGATGAAACTGCATTTATATACAAACACTGTTCAATATAGTTGATTTAGTTTCCTGGAATAACACAATCCACAATGTCCATATCCCCTATCCTTTTGACTTAAGACCCCACCCACCCCCCACAAATTCTAACAAAGCAGAAAGGGGGTTGGGAATTTACAATGCACATATCTGGCAATTTACAAATATGTATTTGAAAAGTTAATATAGAGTTTAGAAATAACCACAAAGCAGAGTGAATACAGAACAGATTTGAAAAGAAATAGCATACCCAGAAATGGGAAATTCAGAGAATAAAAGGGGCAAGGAAGACTAGTAGAAGTATCAGAAGAATGGTTTTATTTGAAAGAAGCACGTAAAATTTTACATAACTTTCTTCTCATACATTACTGTAGTTAACATACTAACAAGAGTTTATGTTTCTTATTTCATTCTATTTTTATTTTGGTTTATTTTTCTTATTGTGCTACATGGTACATTATTAGTTGAGTATATTGTTAATACCAAATTAAATTTCTGAAAGTACTTATTTCTTCATGTTTAAAGAAAGAGTCCTACTGCCTAATTTCTGATTCTTCCTCTATCCTGGCTTACAAGGAATAACAATGTACACAAATAAATGAAAAATTGAGAAGACATGAAACAAGCCATCCTTGCAATAGGACCAGATCCAGTAGTTGCTTCCAGTTTTGGTACATTCAGTTTTATTCTCTCAGTGTTTGTTCAAAAGTAAACCTATCCTGACATTGGATTCAAACATTTCCTCTTTTTTTTTTTTTTTTTTTTGAGACAGGATCTCATTGTCATCTGGACTAGATAGAGTGCAGTAGCATCATTATAGCTCACTGTTACCTCAAATTCCTAAGCTCAAGTGATTTTCCTGCCTCAGCCTCTTGAGTAGCTAGAACAGTGGTTCTCAACCTGTGGGTCACAACCCAAAGGAACTGAGAACCACTGAGCTAGAACTACAAGCACACACCACCACACTCTGTTCATTTTTCTATTTTTAGTGGACAGGGAGTCCTACTCTTCCTCAAGCAATCTGACCTCAACTTCTAATCTCAAGAAATCCTCCTGCCTTGGCCTACAAGCATGAGGTACCATGCTTAGCTGTTTTCCTTATTTTAAACTTGTTCTGATACAATATTAATACACAATTTTGCTTTTACATTCAGATTTCCACATATTTGGAGTTTATTTACAGTAAAACCTGTTGCAGGCCCTGACCTAGAACACTCATTGTCTTTTATATTTAAACACCCTGAGAATTGAACTATATACTTCAGGTTGTTACCTTGCTGCTCTAAAATGCAATTTAACAATGATGACCCTGCTCAAAAACCTGTCCAGGGCTTTCTATTTGCAAGAATCTTTAGATAAAATAAATTGAAGTTAAAATTCTGTGGTGGGGAAAAAGAACTTTATATCAGCAACTTTCATATTAGGTCTGCAAGTAATCACTCCAAAAGTCTATAATAAATGTCTTCTGTTCTAGACATTTGAGACTATTAATTTGCCATAAATATTAAGGTCTGATCAAATGTTTAACAAACTGCTTCAATTCCCAATTTAGCTTTGCTCAGAACTTCTACATTCTGTAGGGCAATTTATGTGTGTGTCATACCTTCTTCTAAGTAAGGCTTCACAAACATTTCTACAATATCAAGTTCTAATTAGACTGAAATTAAAAATTAATTACATTTTATAGATCTCACTCTAACACAAGTTTGAACACTCTTCTATAACATACACATAGCCTGTTAACTACTGAAATTTAAAATACTTTAGTCTTTTTTTTTTTTTTTTTTTTTTTGAGACAGTCTCACTATGTCACCCTTGGTAGAATGAAGTGGCGTCATAGCTCACAGCAACCTCAAACTCTTGGGCTTCAGTGATTTTCTTGCGTCAGCCTTCCAAGTTAGCTGGGACTACAGGCATAAATACTTTATTCATTTAGTCATTTTTTATTTCCTTTTCTAACTATAACCTATGGTGTTACAGATGTTTTTCCTCTGAATACCTCTGAGTAGATTAAAAAATTAATGGCCCTAACAAGTAGTATGCTTTTTCAAAACACAAATCCTCAGATTTCATATAACCTATAAAACTTCTTTTTTTTTTTTTGTAGTTTTTGGCCAGGGCTGAGTTTGAACCTGCCACTTCCAGCATATGGGTTCGGCGCCCTACTCCTTTGAGCCACAGGCACCACCAAACCTATAAAACTTTTAAAATAAGAATCTAGGGGTTGGCTCGGTGCCTATAGCTCAACCGGCTAAGGCGCCAGCCACATACACCTAAGGTGGCGGGTTCAAATCCCCAGTCTGGACCCGCCAAACAACAATGATGGCTGCAACCAAAAAATAGCCGGGCGTTGTGGCGGGCGCCTGTGGTCCCAGCTACTTGGGAGGAGGAGGCAAGAGACTCGCTTGAGCCCAGGAGTTGGAGGTTGCTGTGAGCTGTAATGCCACGGCACTCTACCCAGGGGGACAGCTTGAGGCTCTGTATAAAAAAAAAAAAAAAAAAAAAAAAGAATCTAGGGGTTTGTAACTCAACATGTGCATTTAGAAGTAATTCCTTCATAGTGTTTTCTAAATGAATAAATAAAAAGGCTTTCTCAATCATCAAGATTCACAATTAATGATCAAATATCCATTATATGCTGGATAGCAAGTCATATGCTTTTTTTTTTTTTACTGCTGGGGATTCACTGAGGGTACAAGAAACCAGGTTACACTGATTGCATTTGTTAGGGAAAGTCCCTCTTACAATCATGTCTTGCCCCCAAAAGGTGTGCTACACACCAAGACCCCACCCCCTTCCCTCCTTCCCTTTCTCTGCACTTCCTTTCCCCGCCACTCCCTCCTTTCTCTCTCTGCTCTCCCCTTCCTCCACCCCCATTGTGTCATTAATTGTCATTAACTGTCCTCATATCAAAATTGAGTACATAAGGCAGGTCATACACTTTTGAGAAAGCATAATAATAATACAGTCACCTCATTCAACATCCATTTGCTATAAGGAATCAGAATCTGTGGTATATAATATAAGTCAAAGCAGGCAAGAAATATTTCATAAAAGATGTGAAACCCTGGCCAGGCACAGTGGCTCACATCTGTAATCCTAGCACTCTGGGATGCCAAGGTAAGTGGATTGCTTGAGCTCAGCAGTTCGAGTCCAGCCTGAGTCAGAGCGAGACCCCATCTCTAAAAATAGCTGGGCACTGTGGCAGGCACCTGTAGTCCCAGCTATTCCAGAGGCAAAGACAAGAGGATCCCTTGAGCCCAAGAGTTTGCGGTTGCTCTGTACCTATGACACCATGGCACTATTCCAAGTGTGACAAAGTGAGACTCTGTCTCAAACAAACAAACAAAAAAGCAAAACCTTAAGCTTAAATTTTAAAATGGGTTTAAACATAATAACATAAATAATAGGAAAAATAACAAAACATTACCATAAGCTAGACACTATTCTGTCTACTTTTCACTAATCAATAACAATCATCAAGAATGTAGGAATTAAAAGCAGAGTTAATAGCAGGGAGGAAAAGTATGTATGTGAGTGCTACTTAGAAGGAATAAATGAAGGTTAGCACCAGTTTTGTGCCAAGGACACAGACGTACTCATATTCAAGAATCATTAAATAAGATACATTCAAATTTCATGTTACCTATTGGAGAACATATAGCTAGGCTAACATGGTAAATTAGAAGCTTTTGGGAACAAAAAGTCTAATTTTATCAAGGAATTAGAACAATCAAAGAACAAAACAATTTGGTTAGATTTGTGGGCTGATATCACTGGAGAGTGAAAATACGAAAATATTTAAAAGACAGTTTACAAAAGTAAAACCATAAAAGGTATCTAACATCAGTAAGAAAATACAAAAAGAGAAAGAAAAATAAAATAACATGATTGTTAGTCATAAGAGTAGAGCCTTATAGAACCTGATTGTTAGTCGTAAGAGTAGAGCCTTATAGAACCTAATAAATAAAGATAAGTAGTGAAGATTCACCATTTGTTAGTGATTTTAATTATAGTTCTTGCCAAATTAGAGTGATCAGAATATCCTCCTGGATCTTCTGAAGGCAAGTAAAACACTGCATCTGAGTGTGACTGGAGTTAGAAATCTGAAAGTGATCAGAATCAACTAAAACTTAGTATCTTGGATATTAGCAAGATTTTATTATTTTTAAAGATCCAATTAGACAATTTCTCTTTCAACAAGTAAATTTAGTCCTTTTATTATACAATTATGGTAATTATGCAAACATATCAAGTTGTTGCCTACACATTACTTGGTACTTTGTATTTGTCACAGTTTTACTATTATTTTCACTATTCCTGTCTTCTTTTTTTTTTTTTTCCACTGACTTGGTTCTTTGTTATCTCCTATTTTATCTTCTTTACAACTTTGGAAGTTTTACTATCCCCTTTCTCAACTTTGAGTGGCTACCCATTAAATTTTACCATAAATACTTAACTCAAAATCTAAAGTGAATCAGTATCTCAAATCTCATTCCAAACGATGACTTTGGAACACAATTTGATCATCCCTCTTCTCATTTATATACAATTATTAATACACAACAGTATATTTTTTAGTCCTATAAATCAAGCATCATTATTATTTTATATAAACATTATTTAGATTTACTTATATGGTTCCTAATTTCTTAATCTTACCAGTATTCTCATCTCAAGCATCTTTTGGGATTCGTTTACTTTCTACTTGTAGTATAGTATCTCCATTAGAATTTTACTAATAAAATTTTATACAAGGTATAGTTTTTATAATTTATTTTAGGATCAATCCAATTTTCATGACACATTCAAAAACTCTCTTTTCAACTACACTTCAGTTAAGTTCCTCTGAGCCCTCTTCTCACCTAGGCCTCAACATCTCATGTCCATTAATGCCAACCCTCATTTTAGCAATAATCTTGCTGCATCAGTTTAGTGAGAATCATCCTACCCTTGATATCTGATCATCCTTAATATCTGATCAGGTTCCTCATATACTATGCCTTGATGTGCTGTTAGCCACAATCCTGTTAGGCCAGTTTAGTAGGAATTCCCCATGCTCCTGATGTTCTGTCTGAGTAGTTTCCATCCACCAAGTCCTTTACTTTGCTTGTTGGCTACAAATATCCACTGTCTTGGCTGCATTGGAGTTGAGCTCAGTTTTACTAAAACTTCTCCCCTGTTGAATAAAATATGTCTTTACTACCTTCAGCGTTTGGCTTTTGTTTCACTTACACAACTCTCATTCTTAAAAAATTAGTTTATGGCCAGGCATGGTGGTTCATCCCTATAATCCTAGCACTCTGGGAGGCTGAGGCAGGTGGACTGCTGAGCTCACAAGTGAGAATAGCCTGAGCAAGAGTGAGACCCTGCCTCTAACAACAGTCAGGTGTTGTGGCGGGCACCTGCAGTCTCAGCTACGGGGGAGGCTGAGGCAAGAGAATCGCTGAGCCCAGAATTTGAGGTTGCTGTGAACTATTACCAAGAATGACAAAGTAAGACTCTACCTCAAAAAAAAAAAAATTAATTTGCTAGGTTCATACTTATAGATTGACAAAAATTCCTTTAATTTAGAAGTATCCAATAATCTCTCATTCCTTAATAGGTGACCTGATTTTCTTTTCTTTTTTTTTTTTAGACGGAGCCTCAAGCTATCCTCCTGGGTAGAGT
>NW_003852500.1:5124118-5130000 GCF_000181295.1 Otolemur garnettii
TGAGCCCAGGAGTTGGAGGTTGCTGTGAGCAGTGAAGCCATGGCACTCTACCCAGGGGGACAGCTTGAGCCTCTGTCTCAAAAAAAAAAAAAAAAGTTTCTAGTTTTAGAACATTTCTGATTTTGGATTTTCAAATTAGGGATGCTCAACTTTTATTACTAATAAGAGTTTAGTAAACATAAAAAAAATTCTCAATCCAAAAGAGAAAAAGATGCAGTGGCTCACACCTGTAATCCTAACACTTTGAGAGGCTGAGGCAGGAAGATCACTTAATGTCATGAGTTCAAGACAAGCCTGAACAAGAGCAAGATCCCATCTCCATCTCTACTAAAAATACAAAAATCAGCCAGGCCTGGTGGCATGTATTTGTAGTCCCAGCTACTTGGGAGAAGGATCATTTGAGCCCAAGAGTTTGACGTTGCAGTGAGCTGTGATGATATCACTCCATTCTAGTTTGGGCAACAGAATGAGACCCAAGAGTGGAAAAGAACGAAAAAAAGAAAAAGAACAGATGAGCAAATAGAAAATAAGCAGGAAAATAATAAATTTGAATCCAAACATTAAAAAATCATATTAAATGAAAATGACCAAAACAATTAAAAAGTTAAATTTTAACATGAAGTTAAAAAAAGCAATACCCAACCCTATACTATCTAAAAGAAACTCACTTTAAATATAAATAGGCTAAAAAAAAGATGTGAAAAGATACATAACATTAAAAAGTGACTGGAGCAGCTACATTAATATCAAAGTAGAGTTCAGAAACAAAAAGAATTACCAAGGATAACGACAGATATTATACAATCATAAAGGGGTCAATTCAACAAGTAGACATAACTATACATTTAATAACACTTCAAAATTTATAAAGCAAAAACCAACAGACTAAAAAGAAAAATAAATAAATCCAAACTCATAGCTGAAGACTTTAATACTGTACTTCACTGATGAAGGTTGTGAGTGCCCCCTGACCTCATTTTCCCATTGGCCCTGAATTTTTATTGAACTATTTTGGATAGACTAGTGAGTCTTAGAATGCACACTTTGCATCTTAACAGACTTCACCGTACAAGTAAACTGCCATTCCTTCCGCTTGTCTTTCCCTTTCCCTTACTCAAATTAAATACAGCCTTTCTCTGTTACGAAGGTTTTCAGCAATGTATTCTCTTGGCCTGTTGTGATAGCTCACACCTATAATCCTAATACTACCACTCTGGGAGGCTGAGGCAGGTGGATCCCTTGAGTTCAGAAGTTCAGAGACCAGGCTAAGCAACAGCAAGACCCGTCCCTCTAGTAAAAACAGAAAAACTAGCCAGGCATTGTGGCAGGCACCTATAGTCCCAGCTACTTGGGAGGCTGAGACAAGCGAATTGCTTGAACTCAAGTATTTGAGGTTGCTGTGAGCTATGACAGCACAGCACTTCTACCCACAGAAACAGAGTCTCATTCTATCTCAAAAAATAAACAAAGTACATTCTCTCCTGCTACCTAATCCCACAATTGCTTTAGAGTTAGATCCTCAGTTAAATTCAGAGCTCACCACTAATGCTTTTATCATGCTTTTTTGTTGCATCTTGGTTAACTGACATTCATCCTCTAATAGAAGCTCCTGGGACAAGAGCCCAGATTCTATTTTTTTTCTTTTTGCAGTTTTTTTTGGCTGGGGGCTGGGTTTGAACCCGCCACCTCTGGCATATGGGGCCAACGCCCTACTCCTTTGAGTCACAGGCACTGCCCAAGAGCCCAGATTCTAGACTATTCAAATTATATTTGCTTTTTTCTTATTAAACAATCAATCACTCTTTAACTTTGTATAAAAGTTAACTTTTGTTTTTGAAATCTAATAACTTCACTAGAATGTATCATGATCATTTTGGGTCCATCTTCCTAAGAGATTGTTTGTCTTTACGTAGATTCAATTGTACCACTTCCCCACCCCCCAAAAAAGTATTCTTGAAATATTTTAAATATTTGTTCTATATCTTGGATTTCCTACTTAGGAAAATGAACTATATATGTAGAATATACGTGAAATATCTTTTATACTATCGTCTTTATGCAATCTTCAAGTTTTATTTAGTTTGGTTTCTTTTTGCTCATCTTCCTCATCTCCTTCTGGATGTAAGTTCAGCAATATCTATTCTTTGAAATTCTTCCAGATTGTAATTTTTTTTTCTCTTCCAATTCTTTTCTGAGTTTGACATTCTACAGTTCTTTTTATTAAATGAATCAAAACACCATACTATTTTCTTAACAACTTTCTGGAACTCTTTTTTTTTTTAAGACAGAGTCTCACTATGTGACCCTCAGTAGAGTACTGTGGCATCATAGCTCACAGCAACCTCAAACTCTTGGACTTAAGTGATTCTTTGCCTCAGCCTGCCAAGTAGCTGGAACTACAGGTGCCTGCCACAATGCCCGGCTACTTTTTTGTTGCAGTTGTCAATGTTGTTTAGCTGGCCTGGGCCAGGTTCACATCCCCTACCCTCAGTGCATGTGACCATAACCACTGTGCTACGGGTGCTGAGCCTTTCTGGAACTCTTGTATCATACAGATAGTAAATTCAATTAGTTCTCCTTTTAAAATTCATGCTTTAATATTTGGTCCCATTATTTATCTACTTTGATCAGTTGGCATTTCTTCATATATTATTTTTTTTCCTGATTTTTTTCATCCTTTTTTTCTTGTAATAGCTTTGTATGTGTTTTGTGCTGGTTCCCTGTTGATTCCTTACCTTCAAAGAATATGAGTTTTTTAAGGAATGAGCTCACCGCATGAGTTTTACTTGGGTAGAACCATATCTTATCTCAGGCTAACAGGAGTGCTCCCTATGAACAAGTGTTTTGCACATGTACTAAACTCATGTTTAGCATGCATCAACCCAGTTCTGCCTTCCTTTTTGCCAGAGTAGCCTTTGCAATGGCTTGCTCTGAAGCCAGGTCACTGGGGTTGGCCCTGTTGCAGCTACAGATCTAGAAACATCAATTGTGAGCTGGGCGCAGTGGCTCAAGCCTGTAATCCCAGCACTTGGGAGGCCTGAGCTCACAGGTTTGAGACCAACCTGAGCCAGATAGAAATCACGTTTCTAAAAATAGCTGGGCATTGTGGCAGGTGCCTATAGTTCCAGCTACTTGGGAGGCTGAGACAAGAGAATTGCTTAAGCCCAGGAGTTTGAGGTTGCTGTGAGCTATGATGCCACAGTCTATAACAAAAGGGTCAACAAAGTGAGAGGCTATCACAAAAAAGAAAAAAAAAAAGAAACATCAATTGTGTATTGACGTAATAGACAAACCGAGGCACCCAAGTGGCTGGACTAGACTCCTGGAAGCTCTGGCTTCCCCAGCAGTGGCCTAGAGAGGCTGATGCAATCTAGCAATGTGAAGGAATTACAACTCTACAGAACAGTCTTTGTCTAATGTGAAAGAGGAATGAAAAGGCAGCAGATATATAACATTACCTTCACCTTTCTAAAAGGTTGTTCTGAGACGTGGTGGTTTACATTAAACCTCTCTGAAGATATCCCGCTAAACTGAGCACTCAGATCTATTTATTACAGAACTATGGCTAGTGAAGTCATCAGCACCTTGTATTTTCCCTTCTTCTTAACCAGTCTTACTCCCTATTTTGGTATTTATATAGCAGGTCTGCACATCCTGACCAATTGTTACTAAGTTTTACTTTAAATTCTATGTTGTAGGAATATCAGCTAAGATAGCATATAAGTTTGTTTCCCTAAACGTAGGTGTCAGTGAAGTTTTTTTCCTCAAACAGAAAGTTTCTTGCTTCTTGCACTGTGATAGAAACAGTGTCACTGAAAAATATGACTGTGTCTGTTTCCACTCTTAATCTACTACCTCTGCTTCACAGAACTGCATCCAAAGGAGCTCCAGCCATCCTGTGTACTACACTTATGTTATTCCACAGAGAGATTTAGGCTTCACACCCAAGAGTAAGTGATTTGTCTCTCAAAAGTACTTTGCAAGTTCCTCTGAGTATCAGAAATGTTTTTGTTTTCCACTTACGCGGCTGGTACACACAAACCCCTCTTAAATTTTTCAGTGATTCTTACAGCTTTTCCATTTGCATTGATTTGGGATTTCAGATATCCTCAAGGGTCATAAGACAGAGTTTGTGTTGCTCATTTACCTTCTCTGGAAGATTTGTAGAGAGAGACAGAGAAGAGAGAGAGAGAGAGAAAATGCCTACTCTACACATCCTTCCTCGAAGAGGTTCACTTTCTCTTTGAATGTGTCTGCACTTGGCTACATATTCTCTTTGTGTCCCTTATCCCCAAACTACTTTTCTTTTTCCTTTGCTGAGTTTTATCACTTTCATGACCTTTTTTTTTTTTTTTTTTTGAGACAGAGTCCCACTTTGTCACCCTTGGAAGAGTCCTGTGGCATCATAGCTCACAGCAACCTCAAACTCTTGGACTTAAGAGATTCTCTTGCCTCAGTCTCCCAAGTAGCTAGGACTACAGGTGCCTGCCACAATGCTCAGCTATTTTTTGGAGATGGGGTCTTGCTCTTGGTCAGGCTTGTATTTTAACTCATGAGCTGAGGCAATCCACCTGCCTTGGCCTCCCATTGCTGAGATTACAGGTGAGAGCGACCCAGTGGCAAGTGTCCAACTACTTTCATGACTTCTGAAAAGTAATGTCCCAGGTGACAGCCTTTAGACGTCTCAGATATGTGTATTCCTATCCCAAAAATCTAAAGAGAGGTTATGTAATTTCTTAGCTTTAGACTTTTTTTTTTCAGGCAAAGTTTACTCTGTTGCCCCAGCTAGAGTGCCATAGAAATTCTTCTACCTCAGACTCCTGAGCAGCTGGGACTACAGATGCCTGTTACCACACTTAATTTTTCTGCTTTTAGTAAAGACAGAATCTCAGTCTTGCTGAGGGTGTTCTCAAATTCTTGAGCTCAAGGGATTCTCCTGCCTCAGCCTCCCAGAGTGCTAGAATTACAGGCATGAGCTACCATACCCAGCCTATACCTTAGCTTGAAATACTAAATACAAAACTGTAAATACTACCATACTAATACTTCCTGAATTAATATCTCCAACCTGGACTTCCCTTGATTTACCAGTCCATCTACCCAAATGCTTATCCACATGTAAACTTGAATATATTATAATCACCTGAAATCTGGATTATATAAACAAAATTGCTAAAAATCACTCCAGAACTATTTCTCCCCATAGTTCCCCATCTTGAAAACTGGTACCCACTTATCCAATTGCTGTAGATGAAATCCTTCAAGTCACTCCTTAAATCTTTCTTTTCTCATATTCCTTATCCAACTCAGAAGGAAATCTTATAGGTCCTACTTTCAAAATATATCTAGAAGCCAACTATTTTTAATGGTCTCCACTACTTCTGGCCAAGTGTAAGCTAGATTGCTTTTTCATAGACTGAAATATTCTGACTGATGTTCCTGCTTTCACACCTCTGTCCCTAATAGTATTTTCTTTGCCTAGTAGCCAGAGAGATCAATTTGGAGGACAAACCACTATATGTTGCTTATTAGGTCAAACCATGCCAATGGCTTCTTATTTTATTCAGAATAAAACCATAGTCCCCATTATAGCTCACGTGACCCTACATGATCTGTGCTTCTACCACCTTTTCAACACTAATGAGCATACCAATGTCTGTGTGTCCTCAAGAACACCAACCAGGGCTGGGCACAGTGGCTCAGGCCTGTAATCCTAACACTCTGGGTGGCCAAGGTGGGTGGACTGCCTGAGCTCATGAGTTTGAGAATAGCCTGAGACAGAGCAAAACTCCATCTCTAAAAATAGTTGGTGGTTGTGGCAGATGCCTATAGTCCCAGCTACTTGGGAGGCTGAGGCAAGGGGATCAGGTGAGCCCAAGAGT
>NW_003852500.1:5130339-5143742 GCF_000181295.1 Otolemur garnettii
AAAAAAAAAAAAAAAAAAAACCAAATAAACAAAAAGACAACAAAAAGAAACAAAACTTCCTTGCTATTTTATATGACCACTTGGCATCTTACATGTACATGTGTGTATGATATTGTCGTTTTTTTGTTTCTTATCTATCTATCCCTATCCAAACATAAACTCCATGAGGTCAGTGACAGTATTTAGTCTATCACTCTATTTCCAACACGTAAAACTTGAGCAACACACAGCAGGTGCTCAGTATGTTTACAATGAAGAAATGAACACATGAGCAAACACTTAAGCACAAAAAGAATTCATATCAGCCCACCTGGGTAGCTCTGGTTTGTGGGCTCTTCCTGTAATATCCATGGCTGTTCTCCTTGTTCTAACTTGAAGATCACTTCTGGTTTAGGGATACAACACCCTGTGAATAGGATATGACATGGAAATTGGGTGACGCTAATGGAATTCAAAGTCTCTGAAGAAGGCAGAAAATGAAGCTTCAGGAACTAATTTCAACCTTTCATTGAAAAAGAAAGAAAACATCCTTTATAGTGCCCCAACAGTTCTTCTGTTTGACACTCTGAGTATCGATCTTAACTATCATTAAACACAACAAAACTTCCACAGGTTTTAGCAACTAAATAGAGATATGCATACTGGGAATCTACGTGGGAAGAAGTCGCTACCTACCCACTGAGACAAGGTGGCTGTAGTTCTCCAGCATGACATCCTTGTACAGGGTCCTCTGAGCAGGGTCTAGGTGCTGCCACTCCTCCTGTGTGAAGCCCACAATCACATCCTCAAATGATAAGGGTCCCTGAAACAGCCCATTTGCATTCAAATTTTGAGTTATCAATATTAGAAGGTGCATAAGAATGGCAAATGTATGTAAGAATCATTACAATGTTCAAAATTCAGAGTTAATCAGGAAACGTGTTATGGGTTGTCTACTTTTGCACAGTTCCTGGCTGGAACAGGAGAAATTGTAACAGAAATTCCCCAACTCTGCGATAAACCATTAGTGACTTATCATGTGCCTATATACCACAAAGAACTCTGCTACTTTGGGGGAATTTGAAGACAAAAAAATGTTACTATTTTCAAGGCAGATAGAATCCAATAAACAAATGAAAACATATAAACACATAACTATGAAAAAATGTTATAGTTACTATATTAAAAAGATATGCAAAGTTACAAACGAAGAGACAATTTCTATTCCTACTATTTAGGTGGGTTTCATTGAGTAGGTAAAGATTTGAATTTTTTTTTTTTTTTAGACAGTCTCACACTATTGCCCTCGTACAGGACTGTGGCATCATCATAGTTCACAGCAACCTTAAATTCTTGGGCTCAAATAATCCTCTTGCCTTGGCCTCCTGAATAGCTGAGATTACAGGTGCACACCACCATGCCTGGCAATATTTTATTTTTAGAAAAGATGGTGTATTGCTCGTGCTCAGGCTGGTCTTGAACTTCTGAGCTGAAGCGATCCACCCATCTCAGCCTTCCAGAGTGCTAGGATTATAGGTGTGAGCCACTAGGACCCGCTAAGATTTGAATTCTTAAGTAATACTATAGTGTCATTCATGAACCTGGGCAATAGCATAAGAATGGATATATCTAACATATATAGTTAAACAAATGACAATTAGCACATGTGAGAGTGTCATTTGGGGCTCTGATAAGATACAGAGTTATAGAGCCTACTAGCACTTTAGGAGGCCAAGACAAGAGAATTGCCTGAGGCCAGGAGTTTAAGACCAGCCTGAGCAAGAAGACCCTGTCTCTATGAGAAAGAAAGGAAGGAACGAAGGAAAGAAAGAAGGAAGGGAGGGAGGGAATGAAGGGAAGAAAAGAAAGGAAAGAGGGGGAAGGAAGTAAGGGAGGAAGAGAGAGAGGGAGGGAGAAGAGAAAAGTAAAAAAGAAGGGAAGGAAGGAAAGAAAGAAAGGAAGGAAGGAAAGGGGAGGAGAGGGGAAAGGAATGAAAGAAAGGAAAGAGGAAGGAAAGGGAAGGGATGGGAGGCGAGGGGAGGTGAGGGAAGAAAGGAAGAAAAGGTAGGAAAGAGAGGGGAGGGAAGAAAAGGGAAGGGAAAGGAGAAAGGAAGAAAGGAAAGATAGAAAAGAAAGATGAGCTGGGCATCATAGTGCATCCCTATAGTCTAGCTACCCAGGAGCCTGAGGCAAAAGAATTGTTTGAGCCAGGAGTTTGAGGTTACAGTGAATTATGATGACACCACTGCATCTAGTCCAGGTGACAGAGACCTAGTCTGGAAAAAAAAAAAGAGACAGAAAGAGAAAGTTATAGAGGTAGTGTGGGAAAAAATTATTGAGTAATTATAATTCTCAAGTCCTGGAGAATTAGGGGTATCCTAAATATTTGGTGGGTTTCATTGAGGAGGTAAAGATTTGAATTCTTTCTATTTTTATTTATTTATTTTTGAGACAGAGTCTCACACTATTGTCCTCATACAGTACTGTGGCATCATCATAGCTCACAGCAACCTTAAATTAAGTTCTGTAGAATTAGGGGTATCTAAAATATTTGGTCACTCTTCCATTCTGGGAAAACATTTTATTTAGAAATTATAAATTTATATTGTCAATCTACATAATAAATTTCCTTTTTTTAAGATTAAAATAAATGTAAGTAGGCATCTGAATATATTCTTCCATAATACAATAGACCATCTCATACAGGTCATAGATGACTACTGTGGAGAGCCAACAAGTAGGCATGAACCAAAAGAAAGGAAAAGAAGTATCTGGCTGAGCGCCTGTAGTTCAGTGAGTAGGGCACCAGCCACATGCACTGAGGCTAGCTGGCTCCAGCACAACCCAGGCGTGCTAAACAATGACAACTGCAACCAAAAAATAGCTGGGCATTGTGGCGGGTGCCTGTAGTCCCAGCTACTTGGGAGGCTGAGGCAAGAGAATCATGTAAGCCCAAGAAGTTGCTGTAAGCTGTGATGTCACAGTACCCTACAGTGAGATTTGGTACCATAGTGAGACTCTGTCTCAAAAAAAAAAAAAAAAAGAAAGAAAGAAAAATCCCAGCTTATCAACACAAACAGTTGGTAAATGCTCATGGCATATGCTGAGAAGTGGAAAACAGGGAAGAGAGTAAGTCAAACAGAGCATAAAAATGAGCTGTGATAAAGAAGAAGAGCACACAGAAATTAGAATTAGAAGAGAATAAAGCTGTGAATATCTGCATGTCATAATTCTGTATGAAATAAAAGAAAAGGAATCTGTAGATCAATTATTACAAGAAGTAAGGTTAGCAAGTTTTGACTATAAGGTCAATATAAAAACCAAGAAGATTTCTATATGCCAGCAACTAAGGGTGTTAAAGTACCACTTAAAGGACCGTGAAAAGCATGAGATACTTCAGAATAAATCTAATAAAACATGTCTAAGACTAATACACAGAAAATTATAAAGTATTATTAAGGAAAAACTAAAGAATACCTTTGTAAAAAGAAGGAATAAACTACATTCTTACATTGAACAACTCAATATTACAAAGATCACAATTCTCCCTAAACTGGCCTATAAATTCAAAGCAATCTCAATCAAAATCTTAGCAGATATTTTTGAAGACATCAACAATTGGTTCTCAAGCTTATATATAGAAATTTAAAGGACCAAGAATGGCCCAGGCAGTCTTAAAGAGAACAAAATATGTGAACATATACTGATTATGGTTGGCAGAATTCCATGATGTCCCTCAGTGAACTACTATTTGGCACATAAAACCTCCTTTCCTTGAGTGTAGGAGAGACCTGTAACTCTAGGGATTATGTTACATTATATGGCAAATGCATTTTACATTTATAATTAAGATCCCTTAATCATTTCACTTTGAGTTAATGAAAAGGACTGCCTTTGGTGGACCTAACCTAATCAGGTGAGTCCTTAAAAAAGAAGGAGAAATCAGAGAAAATCTCCTACTGGCCTCTAAGAAGCAAGGCACCATGAATCCTAATGCTACATGGAGATGAATTCTTTCCCATGTGTACAGAACGAACTCTGGAATCTCCATTAAGATTAGATGTCCTAAGCAACACCTTGGTCACAGCCTTATGCCTGAGCAGGACCCAACCAACCTATTCCCAGACTTCTGATCCATAGAAACTATGAAATAACAATTTTTTGTTGTTTCAAGTTGCAAAATTTGTGGTAACTTATTATAAAGTAGTAGAAAACTATACACTAGTGGGTATCACAGAGTAAATTTAAGCCATTTGTGGCAGTGGTAAAATAATAAACTGAAAGACCAACTGGACAAAATTTATAGTCTAGAAACAGATCCACAAACATGTATATCTGATTTATAAGAAGAAAAGGACTGTGTTCTCAATAAACTGTGCTGATTAAATAGCTATTAATGTGAAAAAAATTGATTTTAATCTCACATAGTATGTGAAAATCAATTCCAGATGGATTGATCACAGGTTAAAATGAGTAGCAAAACAACAGAACTTCTAGATCTTCAATAGGAAGCTATCTTTATAAGCAAAGGTTTTGTTTTAAGCACAACACAAAAACACCAACCATAAAGAAGAAGACTGAAATAAACAGGACCATATTAAAATTAGGAACTTGGGAGAGGAGGCAAGATGGCTGACTGAAGCCAGCTTCAGCAGAGGCTCCTGTCCAGAGGGAGAAATAATAGCCAGAAATAATCCAGTAAAGTAGAAGATCAGGAGCTGAGCAGAGACAAAGGATCAATAGGTTCACATCACCCCTGCTGCAACAAGTTGTAAATCCAAGGAAACAAATTTCAGGTACAAAACCCATCCCAAAGAGGATGGGAATCCTTCCCCTGCCTCCAGGTGAGGGGCTTGAGGCCAGTAGAAAACAGAGGACCTTTTGTTTCACCAAAGGGGAAAGAGAACAACTGAGGGCTGGGACTCCCTCCATGGAGAGATAACCACTGCAAGCCCAGGTAGTCTCTTGCCTAGGCCAAAAGTTAATCTAATATGCTCCCTACCTTCCTAAACTCCCAATCCACCCCTACCCCATCTCCTGGCGGTCTAGAAGACTACCACCTGCAAAATGTAGAGCATTTTGCAGATTTTTTCTAGAGTGGAGCACCTCATGAGCTGTGGGACAATTGCCTCACAAGGGGAGAGAGACTTGCCCTATGCTGAAAAGAGCATAGCTCAGGTCTCATGCTACTGACCACTGGGGACCACAGCCCACTGGCTCCCCACCAGGCTCCTACAACCAACCCAGTTCTTGTGACCCGTGCGGCCCATGGCCAGCAACTCCCATCCAGCCCCTGAGACCTGTGGCCGTGGGCCAGTGACTCTGGCCCAGTTCCTGTCACCCATGAGGCCCACCTGAGACACCGCCCTTCGGCTCCCCGCCTGGCTCCTGAAACACACAGCCAGGGCGGGCAACTCCCACCCAAC
The DNA here is from genome assembly GCF_000181295.1 of Otolemur garnettii. Taxonomy (NCBI): domain Eukaryota; kingdom Metazoa; phylum Chordata; class Mammalia; order Primates; family Galagidae; genus Otolemur; species Otolemur garnettii. The sequence continues at coordinate 5,135,745 of NW_003852500.1, forward strand.
CCCTGCAACCCCTGAAGTCCCCAAGGCTGGCAACTCTGCCCTCCACCTCCGCTGGCTCCTGTGACCCTTGCCGCCGGTGGCAATGCCCTCCAGCTCACCACCGGCTCCTGTGACCTGCACACAGCAGTACCCTAGACTGGCGGCACCACCCCCAACAGTGGCAGCACTGCCCCTGACAGTGGTGGCAGCTCCATGGTCCCTCCCACTGAGGTCAAACTGAGCTGCCAGTGGACCCCTGCTACCTAGATGCTGAAGACGTTTTGAACTCTCCCACCTAATCACTGTTTGTGCCCACCAGGACAAATGGTTTGGAACTCTTGACCTTGACCAATCACCCAGGAACCCACCAAGGTTGTACCTTGGTTGTGTTGTTGTGGAAGTGTGGGATTCTCCCCTTCCAGTTGTCGCCTGTGGGGGGCAGGGCAGGGTGTCTTACTTGCTTTATATATCTCCACAGCTGAGATTTCAGCCCAAAGCCACTAATTCACCAGGACTGGGCAGAGACTAGCTGAATACTGGCCAGCGCCATCCAGCCCCACCACACCAAACAGGTGCCCAGGGTTTCAGGCAGTAGTTCTGAATGGGACCTTTGTAAAACACTAAGGGAAAAGCTGCAATCACCAGTCCCAGTTCTTTGGTAAAGGGCTGGTTAATTATAAAGCCAGGAGCCCTCAATTCAATCTCACCTTGCCAGCTTCTCTAGCCAAATGGTGAAAAATAATCATGGGGTGGAATCAGTGGAAAAATTCTGGCAACATGAATAATCAGAGTAGATCGACTCCCCCAAGGAATGACAGAGGAGACACAACAGAAGATCCCATTCATAAACAAATGGCTGAGATGTCAGAAATCAAATTCAGAATTGGGATGGCAAATAAGATTAACAGAATGGAGGTAAACATGGAATTAGAAATTCAAGGAGCAATTCAAAAGTTGTCTTAAGAATTCAATGAATTCAAAGACAAATTCACCAAAGATTTTGACACATTGAGGCAAGAACTTGCAGCCCTCAAAGATCTGAGAAATACAGTAGAATCCCTCAGTAATAGAATGGAGCAGGAAAAAGAAAGGATCTCTGACACTGAAGACAAAGCTTTTGAATACTCCCAAACGCTCAAATAGGAAGAGAAGTGGAGAGTAAAAACGGATCATTCCCTGAGAGAATTGTGGGACCACTCCAAAAGAGCAAACATTTGCCTCATAGGAATCCCTGAAGGAGAAGAGGATGGTCTGAAAGGCACAGATACTCTACTCCAAGAGATAATTGAGGAGAACTTCCCAAGCATGGCAATAGATACTGGAATTCAGATAGCAGACAGTTTCAGAACCCCAGCGTGACTCAACCCAAATAAAGAATCTTCTAGACACATTGTAATTAACTTTGCAAAGTTAATATGAAGGAGAAAATCCTGCCAGCAGCCAGACATAAAAAAATCATAACCTACAAGAGGAAGAATATTAGAATGACGGCAGATCTTTCCGCTGAAACTTTTCAAGCCAGAAGAGGATGGTCATCAACTTTCAATCTCCTAAAACAAATCAACTTTCAGCCTAGGATTCTGTATCCAGCTAAACTGAGCTTCACTTATGATGGAGAAGTTAAATACTTTAGTGACATACACATGTTAAAGAAATTTGCCATAACCAAACCAGCTCTTCAGGATATCCTCAGACCCATCCTCCATAATGACCAGCACAATGCTCTACCACCAAGTAAATTCACTCTGAAATTCGTGACCAAACCCCAATTTCCACAGTGGTGAAAGGATTCAAAATGTCCACTGGACTTTCAAAAAACTTGACACCCAAAAATACTACCAGGCTTATCAATACTCTCAATTAATGTAAACAGCTTAAATTGTCCTCTTAAGAGGCACAGGTTGGCTGACTGGATACAAAAACTCAGGCCAGATATCTGCTGCATACAAGAATCTCATCTTACCTTAAAGGATAGATATATAGACTCAGGGTGAAGGCATGGGCATCTGTAATCCAGGCAAATGGAAATCAGAAAAAAGCAGGTGTGGCAACTTCATTTGCAAACACACTAGGCTTTAAACCAATAAAAGTAAGGAAAGACAATAATGGTCACTTCATATTTCTTAAGGGAAACACTCAACATGATGAGATGTCAATTATTAACATTTATGCACCAACCAGAATGCTCCTCAATTTATAAGGGAGAACCTAACAGACATGAACAATTTAGTATCTTCCAACCCCATAATAGTTGGATTAGAACCCGCCACCTCCAGCATATGGGGCCAGCACCCTACTACTTTGAGCCACAGGCGCCGCTCAATAGTTGGAGATTTTAACACCCCTTTGGCAGTGTTGGATAGATCCTCCGATAAGAAACTAAGCAAATAAATTTTGGACTTAAACTTCACCATACAACAATTGAATTTAATAGACATCTACAGAACATTTCATCCTAACAAAACTGAATACATATTCTTCTCATCAGCCCAAAGAACATTCTCCAAAATTGTTCACATTTTAGGTCACAATTCTAACCTCAGCAAATTTAAAAGTATAGAAATTATTCCTTGTATTGTCTCGGATCATCACGCAATAAAAGTTGAACTCACCAATAACAGGTATCTGTATACTCATACAAAGATATGGAAACTAAATAACCTTACGCTGAATGATCACTGGGTCATAGATGAAATTAAGAAGGAAATTGCCAAATTTTTGGAATAAAACAATAATAAAGACACAAACTATCAGAACCTGTGGAATACTGCAAAGGCAGTCCTAAGACGGAAATTTATAGCATTGTAAACCTTCCTCAAGAGAACAGAAAGAGAGGAAGTCAATAACTTAATGGGACATCTTAAGCAACTGGAAAAGGAAGAACACTCCAACCCCAAACCCAGCAGAAGAAAAGAAATAACTAAAATTAGAGCAGAATTAAATGAAGTCAAAAACAAAAGAATTATTCAAAAGATCAATGAATCAAAAAGGTGGTTTTTGAAAAATTCAACAAAATTGATAAACCCCAACCTAATCAAAAATTAAAGTCCATAGTATCACCAATCAGAAATGACAAAGGCAAAATAACAACAGACACCTCAGAAATTCAAAAAATCCTTAATGAATACTATAAAAAACTTTATTCTCAGAAATATGAAAGAAATTGACCAATACTTGGAAGCATGCCAACTTCCTAGACTTAATCAGAAAGAACTGGAAATGCTGAACAGACCTATATTAAGTACTGAAATAGAATCAAATATACGAAATTGCCCAAGAAAGAACAGTCCAGGACCAGATGGCTTCACATCAGAATTCTACCAAACCTTTAAAGAGGAACTAGTACCTGTATTACTTAACCTTTTCCAAAACATCGAAAAAGAAGGAATACTTCCCAACACATTCTATGAAGCAAATATCACCCTGATCCCCAAACCAGGAAAAGACTCAACAAGAAAAGAAAACCATAGGCCAATATCTTTAATGAACACAGATGCAAAAATAGTCAATAAGATCCTAGCAAACAGAATCCAGCAACACATCAAATGAATTATACACCATGACCAAGTGGGTTTTATCCCAGGGCCTCAAGGTTGGTTCAATATATGTAAATCAATAAATATAATACATCACATAAACAAACTAAAAAATAAAGACCATATGATTCTCTCAATAGAGGCAGAAAAAGCTTTTGATAATATCCAGCATCCATTCATGATCAGAACACTTAAGAAAATAGGTACAGAAGGGACTTTTCTTAAACTAATAGAGGCCATCTACAGCAAACCCACAGCCAATATCATATTGAATGGAGTAAAATCGAAACTTTCCACTCAGATCAGGAAACAGGCAAGGTTGCCCATTGTCTCCACTGCTTTTTAACATTGTAAAGGAAGTCTTAGCCATCACAATCAGGCAAGAGAAGGTGATCAAGGGCATACAAATAGGATCAGAGGAGCTCAAACTTTCACTCTTCACAGATGATAGAATTTTATACCTGGAAAACCCCAGGGACTCAACCACAAAACTCTTAAAGTGATCAAGGAATACAGTAGCATCTCAGGATACAAAATCAATACTCACAAATCAGTAGCTTTTAAATATATGAATAATAGTCAAGCCAAAAAAACAGTCAAGGACTCTATTCCCTTTATAGTTGTGCCAAAGAAGATAAAATATTTGGGAATTTACCTAACAAAGGACATGTAAGATCTCTATAAAGAGAATTATGAAACTCTAAGAAAAGAAATAGCTGAAGATGTTAACAAATGGAAACACATACCACGCTCATGGCTGGGAAGAATCGACATTGTTAAAAATGTTCATATTACCCAAAGCAATTTACAAATTCAAAGCAATCCCTATCAAAGCATCACTGTCATACTTTAAAGATCGGGAAAAAATAGTACTTCATTTTACATGGAACCAGAAAAAACCTCAAATAGCCAAGACATTGCTCAGAAATAAAAACAAATCAGGAGGAATCACACTACCAGACTACAAACCACACTGTAACTCTACAGTGATCAAAACAGCATGGTATTGGCACAAAAATAGAGTGGTAGATGTATGGAACAGAATTGAGAACCAAGAGATGAACCCCGACACTTACCATTTGATCTTTGATAAGCCTATCAAAAATATAAATTGGGGGAAAAATTCCCTATTTAACAAATGGTGCTGAGAGAATTGGCTGGCAACTTGCAGAATACTGAAACTGGACCCACATCTTTTACCATTAACAATAATTGACTCTCACTGGATAAAAGACTTAAACTTAAGACATGAAACTATAAAGATTCTTGGAAAGCGTGCAGGAGAAACTTGCACTTGAAGAAATTGGCCTGGGAAAATACTTTATCAGGAGGACCCAGGCAATTAAAGCAACATCAAGAATACATTACTGGGATCTGATCAAACTAAAAAGCTTCTGCATAGCCAAGAACACAGTAAGTAAAGCAAGCAGACAGCCCTGAGAATGGGAGAGGATATTTCCAGGTTATGCTTCTGACAAAGGTTTGATAACCAGAATCCACAGAGAATTCAAACTTATTAATAAGAAAAGAACAAATAATCCCATTTCACTATGGGCAAGGGACTTGAACATCTTCTCTGAAGATGATAGGCACATGGCCTACAGACACATGAAAAAATGCTCATCTTTAATCATCAGAGAAATGCAAATCAAAACCACTTTGAGATGTCATCTAACTCCCATAAGAGTGCCTCACATAACAAAATCCCAAAGCTAGAGATATTGGCATGATTGTGGAGAAAAGGGAACACTTCTGCACTGCTGGTAGGAGTGCAAGCTAATACGCCCTTGGAAAGAAGTACGGAGAATACTCAGAGTCTAAAAGTAGACCTGCCATTTGATCCTGCAATTCTGCTACTAGGTGTTTATCCAAAAGACCAAAAATCACTTTATAACAAAGATATTTGCACCAGATTATTCAATGCAGCTCAATTCATAATAGCCAAGTCATGGAAGAAGCTCAAGTGCCCATCGACACATGAATGGATTAATAAATTGTGGTATATGTATACCATGGAATATTATGCCGCCTTAAAAAAAGACGCAGACTGGGTGGCGCCTGTGGCTCAAAGGAGTAGGGTGCAGGCCCCATATGCCAGAGGTGGTGGGTTCAAACCCGGCTCCAGCCAAAACCTGCAAAAAAAAGATGGAGATTTTTATTTACATAAATAAAATACATTTGTGAATTTTAATAAATTATATTTTCTAATAGGTTGTTATTAAAAAGGTAACAGTTGTTCCAAAAGTAATCAGTAAATTCAGTGGGATTCCAACAAAACTGAAATGTGGAAATTTGACACACAGATACTAAGTTTGTTTTAGGAGCATCAGTGTAACCTTGAAGGAAAACGAGGGTATACTTCCTCTACCAGACACAAAGATTTAAAATGAAGCTTTAGAAATTAAAATTGTGAAACTGTCATGCAGATAGACAGTTCTACCAATTAGAACATAAAAGCCCAGAAACACACCCAGTTATATATAGAAACTTGGTAATAGAGGTAGTAATCAGTGGGGAGAAGACAGCCTCTGTAATACATGCTAATATATTTGGCCATCTATGATGAAGAAAAAATTAAATTAGATCCTTATCTCATACTGTGCATAAAAATAGGTGTTTTGATGATATAAATGTGAAAACGAGAGTATCTTTATGGTCTCTTAAAAAAGACAAAAGAAAAGGTTAAGGTTTGCATTAAAATTTAAAAACTGTAAAAGACACTCTAAACAAGTTAAAAGGCATGACAAAGACTCAAAGCCATGAATCTATATAATCCCATCTAACAGGCAAAGGAATAGAATCCAGAATTTACCAAGCTCATAATCTGGCATTCATAATACACTGACCTCTTTGGTGGTTTAATATCATGTGTTTACTTGTCAGTCAAGTCCTCTCCCTCCCTCTTTGAAACACAGGAGACTGTCAGCATCTCACAGGCAAGAATTTAACTCAGTGACTAATGACTTGAGAAAGAAGGAAAAATACTCAAATCATAATTTGTTTCTTTTTAATGGCTTTTAAGAAGATCAGTTTAAAAACAGAGAAAAAATAAAAAATATAGCACCTTGGCTCGGCGTCTATGGCTCAAGCGGCTAAGGTGCCAGCCACATACACCTAAGGTGGCAGGTTCGAATCCAGCCCGGACCCGCCAAACAACAATGACGGCTGCAACCAAAAAATAGCTGGGTGTTGTGGCGGGCGCCTGTGGTCCCAGCTACTTGGGAGGCTGAGGCAGGAGACTCGCTTGAGCCCAGGAGTTGGAGATTGCTGTGAGCTGTGAAGCCACAGCACTCTACCCAGGGGGATAGCTTGAGGCTCTGTCTCAAAAAATAAAAAATAAAAAATAAATAGAGCACCTGAGGGGCCAAGGTAGAGGATCACTTGAGGAATCTGAGGGTAACATGGTGAGACCCCCACCTCTACAAAAAAAACTTTCAAAAAATTAACTGGATATGGTGATGTGTACCTATAGCCCTAGCTATTCAGGTGACTGAGATGGGAGAATTGCTTGAGCCCAAGAGTTTGAGGTTACAGTGAGCCATGATTGCACCATAGTACTCTAACCTTGATAACAAAGCAAGGTTATATATCTAAAAATTAAAAATAAAAAAAATAAATAGAAATGATATCTTGACCCTAAGTATATATTACTGGTTGGAATATGATTCACAAAGAATAAAAAGATTCTAACGTTTTAAATTCAATTATACAGTTATAAATAAATTCTCAGCAGAGAGGATAAAAAACCTTCCTAGAAAACTACTTTATTTTGTCATATATAATGTATACTTTTTCCTCAGATTTTTGAGGGAAAACAAGGGTGTGCATTATACATGAGTAGTGCTAATTCCATGTCTATAGAAATGTTTTTCATTCTTTTATTTATGTTTATGTGTTAAAAGTGTAACTCTGTTAAAAAATAAATGCTAAAATTTCTCTGTAATATAAAAGACAAGTACCCAAATACAACAAATAAAAATTTGGATTAAAAAAAAAAAAAGATGGAGACTTCACCTCTTTTACATTTACATGGATGGAGCTGGAATACATCCTACTTAGTAAAGTATCTCAAAAATGGAAGAAAAAAAATCCAATGTACTCAGTACTATTATGAAACCAATTTACAATCACTCATACTTTCATATGAAGAATAGATCACAACTACAGCCCAAGAGGAAGGAAACAGGAGGGGTGAAGGGGAGGGGAGAGGTCAGATCGAGGGAGGGTGAATGGTGGGATCACACCTATGGTGCATAACGCAAGGGTACATGTCAGATCTATTAGTATAGAGTATAAATGTCTTAACACAATAACTAAGTAAATGAGATGAGGTATATATTAACCAGTGTGATATAAATGTTCCTAATTCTATATGAAATCAGCACACTGTACCCCATAAATGCATTAATGTATACATGATCTATGTGTTTATGATTTAATAAAAAATAAAATAAATAAAATTAAGAACTTCTATTAAAGAAGA
>NW_003852500.1:5144272-5149530 GCF_000181295.1 Otolemur garnettii
GGGCTGGGGATTCGAACCCGCCACCTTAGGTGTACGTGGCTGGCGCCTTAGCCGGTTGAGCTATAGGCGCCGAGCCAACATACTGAATTTTTAAAGGGATGATACCAGAATATATAAAAAACAATAGAAGCTCCATCATTGACCACTTCCTTAAGTTGATCTAATTTTCACAGGCCAGACTTGCTCTACATGTATGTATCAGTATAGCAGGCCTATTTCCTTATTTGACCACCTCCATATGTTGACCAGTTTGTTACAGTCCCTTGGGTGGTCAATTTATACAGGTTGTAGTATACTTTTAAAATCAGTAAAAGAAAAACAATCTAACAAAAAAGTAGAAAAAGGTTGTGAACAATCACTTCACAAAAGACATAATCAATATGGCCAAAAAGCATATTAAAAGGTGCTCAGTTAATCAACCATTAGGAAGGGTTATTAGGAACAAGGATGTTCACATGGTCTCAAAATAACCCCACAGATTATTCATTTACAAAAGGGGAAAAGAAGTCTACTTTTCAAATTGAGATGTTTGATAACATTACCAATAATACAAATAGGCCATGTAAGAAATACATGATAAACTGGCATATTAAAAATGTATAATCTGAATCTAACCGTGAGAATAACAAATCAGTCAAATTCAGATGTGGAGGCATTCTACAACAGTGCTTCTAAATATGGTTGTAGATTCCCTGGGAACAAATATTTAAAGAGCTTCAGATGATTCTAAGGTATAGTTAAATTCAACAATAATTGTTCAACAAGACTTCTGACCAGGACTTTTTTAAATGCCCATAATATAAAAGAATAGAAGGGCATGATCTTTGATTGGATCTTGGACCCAACAAAGTTAAAAAGGACTTTTTGGAGGAAATGGAAAAATTATCTATTGGTAAAGATAGAAAGTATCTGGGAAAATGCATATAATTATTGAATGTAGGTTGTCACATCCCACTCCTGCCACCGCTTGTCAGGGGCCGGGACTGGCCAGGTCTCAGGCCTGGCTTAAGTAGGTTCCAGATGCAACCGCTAAGCTACCTGGCTCAGGAACTGTTTCTCTTAGGTGCCTGAGGGCTATCTACTTCAGCAGGGGGGAGAGAGAGAGAGAGTGTCTTAGAGAGAATAAAGCAGTCTTAGAATAGATAGATCTTAGTCTTTAGTAGAGCTTGGTAATCTTCAGCAGAGAGACACGGTGCTGGCGTTCTGCAGGCAGGAGAGGAGACAGAGTTAGAATAAGTGGGTCCGTGATAGAATGTGCATACTCCTGACTGCCTTCTCCTCCAGCCTAATATAAGGCTGATATCGTACCTCTCAACACCACAGGCATGGAGACTGCCAATTCACCAATGCTCTCATCTGGCGAGTTCTCTCATGCTTGTTAGGAGAGCTAAATCCCTCTCCATGCCCTTTTCACCAAGGTGTTCCATTATTGAGCTATACAGATATTTCTTATAACTCTCACTCATTCTAGCCATAGGCTATACAGGCTGCTATAGTAGGCAAATGTGTATTTTTTCTTAACTTAGCAAAATATAAAGCTGAAGTAAAAATACTTGAGCATGATATTATAGCAAGAAATGAACAAAACCTACATGAAGAAAACTATTAAATTACTCCTTAAAAAGTTATATATGAACAAACTGAAAGCTAGCCCATGTTCTTCGACAGAATTACCAACCAAAAAGATGTCAGGTCACAATAAATTAATCCAGCAATTTAATGCAGTCTCAATAAAAATATTATCAAGTTCTACCCTATCAAGTTGATTATATGTAGGATATTTGAATTGGAAGAAGGAAAAAGCCAAAATATATAAGAACTTGAAAAAAGAGCAATGAAAAGAACTAACCTGTCAAATACTAAAAATTATACAGAGCACCTATCATTAAAATAATATGACATAGACACATAAGTAGAATGACATATGAGCATAAATTCCAAAAATAGCCTCAAACCCTGTTGAAATTTAATAAATGATAAAGACAGTATCATAAAGCATGAACTAAGAATTTTTCACTGAGATGGTAGGATAACTGAACAGATAGGTGGAAAAAAAACAGGATCTGTTCCCATACATAAGGAAAATGCCAAATTGATCAATGTTAAACATAAAAAAGAGACAAAATATGGGCAGATACCCCATAACCTAAGAAAAAAGCAAAAACACTCCTAACCATGACTAAAAATCCAGATGCAATAAATCTGACTACATAAAATTAGAAATTAAACTCTCTAATTAAATAATTTTTTAAAAACCTATAACCAAAATAAAATAAAAAGGACAAGCTAGGAATAAATATCTGCAACTTACATGTCAAAGAAAGAGCAAATATCCCTATATAAACAGTTAATACAAATATGGAAGAAAAAACACTCAACTCTATAAACTCTATGGAACTATGGGCAAGAATTATGAATAGAAAATTTGCAGGAAAAATGCAAATGGCACTAAAATGTCTGAAATCAAGATTGCTTCTCTAAAAAAAAAATCACATTTCTAAGTAAAGAGAAAATTGTAAATAAAAATTATACTGAGCTATTTCATTCCTATGAAACTAGCAGAAATCCAAAAGAATAACAATACCTATACTAAGTTTTATTTGCTGTAAGCATAAAAACATTCTCATATCCTGCTGGTGTGAATGCAAAATAATCAACCACTATGTAGTGAAATATAACAACATTTAGTTAAATAAGATATGAATTTACCAATTAACCCAGAAGTCTCACTTTTAGTAATCTATCACAAGGAAACAATGGCCCAAAATGAAAAGATGTAGGCACAAGGCTACATCATTATTTATATTTACAAAAGAGTTGAAATAACCCAAATAAACAATTGGTGGAAAGTACCATGATAGACTCACACATCAGAGTGCTAAGCAACTGAAAGAAGAACTGGGAATATCTCCAAACACTGCTACAGAGTGAACTCCAGAGTCTATCACTAAGTAAAGGAAATTTGAGACAACCAAGTATAATATGGTAACTTTTACATATAAAAGGAAACTATACATATGGATGTTTATATTAAAAATAACAAAAAGATAAATCATAAAACAGAATGAGTGTTTCCTCATAGGGTGAGGGAAGGAACAGGATGGATGCAAAGGGATGGAAGTTTGAATGAGTGATCCTTGAATAGTCTTTTCTTTATAGATTCATCTTTGGAAACATTTATGCATTTCTTGTTATTTATTTATTTTATTATTTATTTATTTATTTTTTGAGACAGGAGCCTTAAGCTGTCCCCCTGGGTAGAGTACCGTGGCATCACAGCTCACAGCAACCTCCAACTCCTGGGCTCAAGCGAGTCTCCTGCCTCAGCCTCCCGAGTAGCTGGGACCACAGGTGCCCGCCACAACGCCTGGCTATTTTTTGGTTGCAGCCGTCATTGTTGTTTGACGGGCTCAGGCTGGATTCGAACCCGCCACCTTGGGTGTATGTGGCTGGCGCCTTAGCTGCTTGAGCCACAGGTGCTGAACCTATGCATTTCTTGTAATTTTAAAAAACAAGTTACCAAAATGAAAATAAAACCAAGTAGCAAATGAAATAATCTAATTGTACACCAAGTTGATAACATGCCAATCACAGAAGAATAATTTCTGCTGTATTTAAAACACAGGAATCTGATCCTACATCATAATGGAAGATATGCCCTAAGGACAAAAGAACTGCAAAAAAATCTATGCTTCACGGTGGCTCACACCTGTAATCCCAGCACTGGGGAGGCCAAGGCAGGTGGAGTGCCTGAGCTCACAAGTTGGAGACCAGCCTGAGCAAAAGCAAGACCCCATCTCTAAAAATAGCTGATTGTCGTGGTGGGTGTCTGTAGTCCCAGCTACTTGGGAGACTGAGGCAAGAGAATCCTTTAAGCCCAAGAGTCTGAGGTTGCTGTGAGCTATGACAGCACTGCACTCTACCAAGAGTGACAAAGTGAGACTCTGTCTCAAAAAAAAAAAAAAAACTCTTAAATTGGTTTTAAAAATATTTTGTTAATGATAATTTTGGTATTGTTATTCTGAAACTACATGTTGTTTTAGAGGATAAAACAAATAATCATATTATTGCCCTTTGGAATATAAATTTTCAAATAAAAACATAAATTCGAAGTAAAGTAAAACTATAACACCAAGTTAAAATTAGAAATATTAGTATGAATTCATGATACATTTTTCCCATTATAACAAATAATATGTGTCTCTTAGCTTTAATCACTTTAAGTTCCAAAAACAATCACAACCTCAGTAGCACTAAGTTCTACAGCCCAGATTGTGGTCTCATTTCACACTAAAAGACACCAGAGCTTCTGGAAAAGAATAGCTGATACGTAGTCTGAAGCCATAAATGTGTAAAATAAGCCTAGAATATCTCATATCAGAAAACAAAGAGGCTAGTAAAATTACTCCGGTCTGTCGGAGTAAAAGGACTCAAGAACCCACTTGAAATATATCCTCTGGCCAATATGGAGACACTATGAGTAAAATAAAAACAACTGCAATGGACTGGAATACATAATGAATTCATTGCCATCCATTCCTAATAAAGGTCACTTATTGAGAATGATGAGAAACCAATTCATGATTCTGAAAAGTAATCAAGTATTTAACATGGTTTGAATTGAAATTTTCCATACTAAACAGTACAGTACGCTAAAAAATTATATAAGCAAGAACCATGAAAAAAAAGATTCACAAATCTGATCATATCAAAATGTAAAATTGTCAGCCTAGCCAACACAGCAAGACCCTATCTCTACAAAAACATTTTTAAATTAGCCAGGTGTCAGAGGATACACCTTTAGTCCTAGCTATTCATAAAGCTGAGGCAGGAGGATCACTTGAGCCCAGGAGTTTGAGGCTGCACTGACTGAGAAAGAATCCCATCTTTGCCCTGGGTAGAGTGCTGTGGTGTCATCATAGTTCATGGCAACCTCAAACTCTTGGGCTCAAGTGATTCTCTTGCCTCAATCTCCCAAGTAGCTGGGACTATAGGCGCCCACCACAATACCTGGCTATTTTTAGAGGCAGGTCTCACTCAGGCTCAGGCTGGTCTCAAACTCGTGAGCTCAGGCAATCCACCTGCTTCAGTCTCCCAGAGTGCTGGGTGTATGATTATATTTATATAAAATATCCAGAATAGGCAAGTCCATAGAGACAAAATGTAGATTTGTGACTGCCAAGGACTGGGGGCAGGGGTGAATGGAAAGTGACTTTGGGCTCGGCGCCTATAGCTCAACCGGCTAAGGCGCCAGCCAC
>NW_003852500.1:5149734-5151094 GCF_000181295.1 Otolemur garnettii
AAAAAAAAAAAAAAAAAAAAAGAAAGTGACTTTGTTTTCAGAAGCTGAAAATGCCCTGGAACTAGATAATGATGATGGCCACATAACACTGTGAATATACTAAATGTCACTGAATTGTGCGCTTTAAATTGTTAACTCTATGTTACAAGTATTCTACCATAATAAAAACACACAAAATTGATGACTTTTAGACCAAATTCCAGCAAATGGAGGGGAAGAATTCATTCTGCATGAAGCATGGGTTTAAGTTTGATTACGTGCAGAAACAACTGCCAGAAAATAATCTCTTAATTGAATACCCTACAGAGAGAGCAAGATTAAAAATCCTGGGAAGTTATTTTAAGGATATACAGTCAATTTATTCTCTATACATTCTAAGTTTTATTCCAAACAAACAAGACCATTGGAAAGCCATCAACATGAGCTTGGATAACAGGGTTCCCTGAAAAACTTCATTAACTAAGTATGGCTTGGTACCTAAACTTTTGCTTCCATTTAAGAATAATTACAGGCATTTTTTCCATGGTTATCACTAGAAAATGTCCATCATTAATAGGTTTTGTTTCAGCTTTCAGGATCAGAAGGTCTTTATCCACCAAAAGCAATCAGGTAGTTTTATTCTGATGATCAATGAAAGTCATGTAACAGACCATCCTTTTTGCCATGTGAGCAGAAAGGTTAGAAATATTTGTGACTCAAATTTAATAATTTCATATATATACTCATAAACACACATATATACTGTTTATATCCTTGCCAACTTTGCCCTATTAATCTTCTATTCCAAACTGGCTTATAGACCTCAACACTAACATCACCTGCAATCTTGTTAAAAATGTAAATTCTCAGGCCCTATTCTATGTTTTAACAAACTTTCCAGGTCATTTTTATGTACACTAAAGTCTGAGAACCACTGTGTTACACTGTTTCCTTTAAGTTTATTGTTACATATTTCTATTGTTCCATTTTAAATGTAAGAGTCATTAATCTCATAAAATTCATTGTAACATAATATATAGAATGACTTCAACAACTCACATAGGATTTCTTCATTTTCAGTTTATCTTGGTAAAATGTAGAAATCTCCAAAGGTATAGCTGGGATAGGAAAAAAAGGAATGAAATCACTGGAGGTACAAAATGTCTTACAACTCCTAGATTTGCCTTCTTAAAAAGCTGTACATATCACATGGGTAAAATGCCTCTGAGTGAATACGCTTTTCACCCTAAACAAGAGTCAGGAAAGGACACCTTAAAGAAGCACCTACATGCCCATTTATGACTGTGATATGATCATGTGGAGCTCGGAGGTATAATTCTTTACTGAATGAATGTAACTGTTTTCTTTTTTTTTTTTTTTT
>NW_003852500.1:5151114-5161006 GCF_000181295.1 Otolemur garnettii
TTTTTTTTTTTTTTTTTTTTGAGACAGTCTCACTTTGTCCCCATTGGTAGAATGCCATAGCATCACGGCTCACAACCACCTCAAACTCCTGGGCTCAAGTAATTCCCTTGCCTCAGCCTCCCAAGTAGTTGAGACTATAGGCACCCACCACAACGCCTAGCTATTTTTAAAAGATGAGGTCTCACTCTGGCTCAGGCTGGTCTCCAACCTGTGAGCTCAGACAGTATGCCCACCTTGGCTTCCCAGAGTGCTAGGATTACAGGCATGAGCCACTATGCCCGGCCACTACCAATTTTTTTTTAAAACAACATATGTGGGGCAGTGCCTGTGGCTCAGTGAGTGGGGTGCTGGCCCCATATACCAAGGGGAGTGGGTTCAAACCTGGCCCCGGCCAAACTGCAAGAAAAAATAGCCAGGTGTTGTGGCAGGCGCCTATAGTCCCAGCTACTCAGGAGGCTGAGACAAGAGAATCACCTAAGCCCAGGAGTTGGAGATTGCTGTGAGCTGTGACACCATGGTACTCTACCAAGGGCAACAAAGTGAGACGCTGTCTCTAAAAAAAAAAAAAAAAAAACATATATATATATATATATTTAACATTTTGTTTGCAAATAGAAAATATATATATATTTAACATTTTGTGTTTGCAAATAAAAAAAATTATGAGAAAAATGGTTAAATAAATCAAAATGCACTAAATAACCTGAGTCTTCAAGATGTATTGTATGTAGAGTTCTCTGTTTATTACTTGAGTAATAGAAATAACTCAAAGCTATCAAAAAGGGATGGAGGAACTTTAAGGCAGTAGTTCTCAATCTTCAAAATGCCATGACCCTTTAATACAGTTCAGTTTGAGAACCACTGCTTTAAGGTAAGGTCCCTTTTTTTTCTTTATTTTGAGACTAGTATAGCAAGTCTCATTCTGTTGCCCAGGCTAAAGTGCCCTGGCCATAGCTCACAGCAACCTCAAACTCCTGGGCTCAAGTGATCCTCTTGTCTCAGCCTCCCAAGTAGCTAGGACTATAGACGTATGCCACTACATCTTGCTAGTTTTCTATTTTTTGTACAGATGGGGTCTGGCTCTTGCTCAGGCTGGTCTCTAACTCATGAGCTCAAACACTGTGCCAGTCTTGGCTTCCCAGAGTGCTAGGATTACAGGCATGAGCCAATGTACCAGGCCAATAAGGTCACTTTTAAATTGTTTTTCTACAGTATATGTTTTTCAGTATACCTTTTTTTTTTTTTTTTGAGACAGAGCCTCAAGCTATCCCCCTGGGTAGAGTGCTATGGCATCACAGCTCACAGCAACCTCCAACTCCTGGGCTCAAGTAAGTCTCCTGCCTCAGCCTCTCAAGTAGCTGGGACTACAGGCGCCCGCTATAGGCCCGGCCATTTTTTTGGTTGCAGCCATCATTGTTGTTTGGCAGGCTCAGGTTGGGGATTCGAACCCACCACCTTAGGTGTATGTGGCTGGCGCCTTAGCCGCTTGAGCCACAGGCGCCGAGCCCAGTATACCTTTTTTAACAGTGATAATGTGATCAGCACTAGTCTGAGTGTCAGTAAAGTCAATGTCATCTCTCAGCTCTGCCACTAATACAAAGGCAGGGAAATTCACTTACACTCTTGGGGTTAATTTTTCCCAAACACGAACAAGACAAACAGAAAACCTTTCTTGTACTGCTGTCCTATAATGCCACAATAAAGCAATTCATCAGCATTTTTTTCAGATGCCCGATTCACTGGGTGAGAAGAGCTCAGAATGTGGAAAGAGTGAGTGAAAAATAAACAGTGTGGGGTTGTACTGGAATTGGTAAGAGATGGAATTTATTCAGATCTAGCCGTAAAACCACTTTCCCCAGAGCACGTTCACCAAACCCCTCTGTTAAGGTATATTTCCAGCATGGCCTAACATTCCTTTATTCCTCACAGCCTAGTTCTCCTCTCTCTAAGTCTGGTCCAGACCATTTTCCCTGCCAGGCCTTCTGGATGCTGCAACATAACCCAAATCTGCTTTCTGAGAAGGCTGTGCAAATCTAGGATCTGCTCCTTCTTGGGAATTTGCCTCTACTCAGAAACTCACTCAGATGTGGAACGGTTTTTCTCCACGTGGGATCCTGCTCCTGGAGATGTCTCCTTCTTACTTCACAAGAGGTGCTTTGCTCCAAGGAGAATGAGAAATGCACCTAAGGGACAAGTTTATTTCAGTTGGAACCTTTACTCACGGCCACAATTTAACACTGAATATTCCCTGTCCAGTAGAATCTCCGGTCAGACTTTCAATCAACTCCAATTAAGGCTGCTGTGAACACAGACAAGTGTGGACCATACAAACCTAACTAAGAAACAGTCACACTGTCTCACCCAAAGGCTCTGAAGACACATCTAGACAGCTGAGAAACAGACCTGCTGCATGATTCAAGCCTTCGAATTATTTCTTCACACTTAAAATTGTTCCTAACGCTGTGGAGCATGCAATGCTATCTTTTATAACCACATTGATAAATTAGAAAGACCATGACATGACACCTGAAGAAACCTTTGAGTTTTTCTTCTAGGGTGTTTGTCTGTTAGTTTTGTATGTAACTTTCTTCTCTTCTTTCCTTTGTGTGTGTGGAAGAGTTACTGTCCTAAGGGCGAGACTGTGAGCAGAATCTAGTTAAGAAAAGCGTTTCCGGCTCGGCGCCTGTGGCTCAAGCAGCTAAGGCGCCAGCCACATACACCTAAGGTGGCGGGTTCGAACCCAGCCCGGGCCCGCCAAACAACAATGATGGCTGCAACCAAAAAATAGCCGAGCGTTGTGGCGGGCGCCTGTGGTCCCAGCTACTTGGGAGGCTGAGGCAGGAGACTCGCTTGAACCCAGGAGTTGGAGGTTGCTGTGAGCTGTGATGCCATAGCACTCTACCCAGGGGGATAGCTTGAGGCTCTGTCTAAAAAATAAAAAAAAAAAAAGAAAAGAAAAGCGTTTCCTTAACAGCAGCAGCTATTATTTACTGCCAAGCACGGTTATCTAATCCCACGGGCAACCTCAGGAGGCAGGTATTACTAATACCCACGTTTTATATCCGGAATCCAGTCTCACGTACATTATTACCTAGGAAAAATCTTTCTTTTACACTCAGAGCCCTAAGGCACCAAAGCGCCCATTTGACCCCGCCCACTCCGACCCACAGGGGTCGGCCGCGCGAACTCCACCGCCCCGGGCCGCGCCCCCGCGTTCCCACACCCGACCCCAGCCCTGCTCCAGCCCAACAAGCACCCCCCTCCCCGAACTGCGCAACAGCTCCAACAACTGCGGCACGCACCCCAATCCGGGCGGACCGAAGCCGCCCTCAGACCTGGAGGTTTTGGTAACCTCTCCCACGCCAAGCCCAAGACGCGTCCCCGGGGAGCTGCTCATGCGCAGAAGGAGCCTCTGCGGCCTCGTCCCCCGAACATGCGCGGTGAGCCTGCGGGCGGCTGGACTCAGTCTCCCAGAAACCTGCTTGTTCATGGCCTTAGGAAATGTCGGAAAGTTCTACAGATTTAGCAGTTAAGAGGTTGTGCTCCGGAGATAGCACTTCTGCCACCAGCTGCCCTGAATTTGTTTGGTACCACTGGTAAATGGTGCCTGTCTATAATTAGTGTGCCATTGGAACGCCAAGCTACAGAAGGAACTAAAGATGTGAATCAGTGTGCCTTAGCACTGTAAACGTGAAAGTAATTTAAACACTAAGACGTTAAACTAATTAAAATACTAGTAATAAAAGAAAAATAACGTGTTTAAAAGTAAACAGTAAAAGAGAAAAATCGTAGTCTTTCAGCAAAGGTAAGCAAGCTGGCTCTTCAAATTTCAAATAAAAATAAATCCAGAAGAAACTGTTCAAAAAGTCGATTGCAATACGAAACATGCTCCAACTTGAGGATTTGCGAACATCTTAAAGTCAAATAGAAAAGGGATATCCTTTTATAAAAAGGAGTTAGCAAGTGGAGGAGTGGTGAGCAAAGCCCATGATGAGAGCAGTCTGATAGGAAATGTTTGTCCCTGCACAGGCCATTCTTGGGCTGAGATGTTAGAAGGGCATGGTCTGCATTTGAGTGCTTGCTTAGATTTGGGGACAGGCCAAAGTTTAGCGCCCTGTAGGGAAGAGAGGAGCCTGACTAAAATCTGGTCAGACTAAATCAGTGGGTTGGTAGTGAGCACTATGAACACTTGACCACAGATCACAAAAGTAATATATGCGTATTTTAGATAAATTCAGAAATACAAATGAACAAATGAAATGAGCAAAAACACTTCACAAATTCTCACCTCCTGTGTTCATGATTAAATGTTGGGTGCAGCCCTTCTGATTCTTTTACAAAAACAGGATCATTAGAACCAAAAATAGAATTATGATGATGCATAACTTTGTATCAAACAATGCATATTGAACATTTTTATTCAGATCATAAAATCAACTGCTATAGAAAATAAAATCCAATTTACAACAGCAACAAAGAAATATAAATGTTAGTATCAGATTGCATAAGAAATTAAGAAAATCTTTGTGAAGACAATTATACTGCTTTATATGTAATATTTGCTGTTAAAAGCACTTGAACACCTATTCATCAAAATTAGTGGGAAGTGATATTAAAAAATAATGGTGGACTAAGAAGCTTCAAAAATTAGTCCTTCTACTAAACCATTCATTAAGATGACAAAACTGACAGTATCAACATTTTTGGAATTCTGGAATCAAGTAAAAACAGCAAGCCAGTGTCAGGATCTGCTTCTGACACCACTTGTCAGGGCACCAGACTGGCTAGGTCTCAGGCCCAGCTTAGGTAGGTTCTGGACGCGGACCACTAAGCTACCTTGCTCAGAAACAGTTTCTCTTAGGTGCTTGAGGGCTATCTACTTTAGCTGGAGAGAGACAGAGTATCTTAGAGAGAGTAAAGCAGTCTTCTTAGAACAGATAGCTCTTAGTCTTTAACAAGTGGATCTGTGATAGAATGCGCATGCCTTTTGTCTGCCTTCTCCTCCAGCCTAATATAAGGCTGAGCTCATGCCATTCAACACCACAGGTGTAGACACTACCAATTCACCAATGCTCTCTTCTCTCGAGCTCTCTCATGCTTGTTAGAACTAAATCTCTCTCCATGCCTTTTTCACTCTTATAACTCTCACTCCTCCTAGCCATAAGCTATAGAGGCTGCTACAAGTAAGGGCATGCTTAATGAAGAAAGAGGGTGGCGCCTGTGGCTCAATGAGTAGGGCACCGGCCCCATATACCGAGGGTGGCGGGTTCAGGCTGGGCGCCTGTGGTCCCAACTACTCATTAGGCCGAGGCAAGAGAATCCCTAGGCCCAGGAGTTGGAGGTTGCTGTGAGCTGTGTGATGCCACGGCAGGGTAAGACTCTGTCTCTATAAAAAAAAAAAAAATTAGTAAGTATTATGGCATTTTCTTAACCCACTTACCATTCTCTCATTCTTCACCTTTGTAGTGACTGTGGGGACAGCAGCCTGCATTCTTGATGCAGCTTGCTGGTGCTGGGGGGTGGGGATAGACTTTGCTCTGTAAAAAATTGTAGTTCTCTGTTTTGAACTGTCTAAAGATCCTGTGGGTTGAACACAGAGGCTTTTGTTCTGCCCCCCCCCCCCCACCTCCTAGGTTGAGCCTGTCAAATGCATTTAAAGGCATACACAGGTTGAGCATCCCTAATCCAAAAATCTGAAATTCAAAATTAGAAATTCTCCAAAATCTGACATTTTGTGAGCACCAACATGATGCCACAAGTGAGAAATTCCACACATAAGTACATAACACAAACTTTCATCTACAAGATTATTTAAAAATAATATATAAAATTATCTACAGACTATATGTAGAAGGTTTATATGAAACTCAAATGAATTCCAGGTCTAGACTTGGATCCTATTCCCATGTTACCTTATGGATATGCAAATATTCCAAAATCCACAAATTCCAAAATTCGGGTTAAGGGATTTAACTACTAACCTTTTCATCTACTTAACCCTTTCTACCTGTTGCTTCCTGAGAAAAGGAGCAGCCGACAGGACAAACAGAGTAGCAAACAGTGCCAAATCCGTGGAAAGGAAGCTGTGGAGCCTCCTTGGAATAATAAAGGTTTGAAGGGCTACTGTATAAACTGGGGGATCTAGAGTGTGATCTGAATGCCCTTGACTAGACCATGCTCAGAATCTGAGAGACATGAGGTTTGCCTCTCAGGCTGATCTTTGGACTCTGCACAAACAAAAGGAGAAGGAGAAAGTAGAATTATAGGGGCATAGGTAAAAATTGAAGTACTACAGAGGCTGTCTTGGTCCATGTTGTGTTGTTAGAATTACCTGAGATTAGGAAATTTATAATGAAAAAAGGCCTATTTGGCTCATGTATACAGCTCTTCCAGGCTGGTATTTCACTCTGGTAGCTCTGGTGGTTCTGGGGTCTTGAAGGGTGACCCCAATCCCACGACTATACTAGGCATTATCCTAGTAAGATCTCTCTGTAACAGCTCCACTTTTGCAACAGGCCTTTGCCTGGGCCCCCAGGCTGCCCAATACATCCTTTGAAATCTAAGTGGAGTCTGCCATGATCAGGAGGAGTGAGAGTTAGAAGAAACACCTGTACGTATCTGCTGAATTAGAACTATGTGGACACTACGAAGGCCTGCTCCTTACAGTGTAGTGACCTGTGCTGCACCTGAACCCGCCCGAGCCATGGCTAGGGTGTCTAAGGAGCATTGTATTGGAATGTAGGAGCGGATACTTGAGGGAGTGCAGGGCAGTGAACTCTGAGATCCTGCAGATGCCTTTCTGGAAACCTTGTCCTTCAAGTCGTAGATTTGAGGGATAGCCTCAGAGTTCTCTGAAATGCCTCCATGGTCTTTCTCCCATAGTACTGATGAGTAGCACCTGGCTACCTTCTGTTGGCACTAATCTCTTTTGCAAATAGTTACTTGTCCACACCATTGGTTTGATCTCTCAAAGATGTCTTTACTTTCTTTGGATGGCCAAGCTGTGGCTTTTCCAAATCTTTCCACTCTGCATCTCTTTTAATTATAAATTTTATCTTTGAATGATTTCTATCCTCTTGCATCTTACCATATGCTGTTAAACATAGCCATGCATCTCACTCAATATTTTGATTAGAAATACCCTAGCTTATCACTCTTACATTCTACCTTCCACAAAGCCTTTAGGTATACTATTTGTCACTTTGTAACAAGATGGCTTTTACTCCATTTTCCTTTATCACTTTCCTGAGACCTCATCATAATGGCTTTACCACCCCATTTCTAATAGCATACTGCTCACAGCTACTTAAGGAATCTCTGGAAAGACTAAGACTTTACCTGCAGTTATTCTTTTCTTTTCTTTTTTTTTTTTAAGATACAAGGGTTTCATTATGTCGCCCTCAGTAGAGTGCTATAGCATCACAGCTCACAGCAACCTCCAACTCTTGGGCTTAAGTGATTCTCTTGCCTCAGCCTCCCGAGTAGTTGGGACTACAGGTGCCCACCACAACGCCCACCTATTTTGTGTTGCAGTTTGGTGGGGGCTGGGTTCAAACCCGTCACCCTCAGTATATAAGGCCTACACCCTACTCACTGAGCCACAGGCGCTGCCCAGCTTGCAGCAATTCTTTTCTTCTGAGCTCTCACCAGCAAGCCCTCAATGCTCCGTTCACAGCAAAAAATATATATATATGCCACAATGCCTGGCTATTTCTTGCTGCAGTTGTCATTGATGTTTAGCTGGCCCTGGCCAGCTTTGAACCCGCCAGCCTCAGTGTACATGGCCAGTGCCATAACCACTGTGCTATGGGCGCCAAGCCCATAGCAATATATTTTTTCCTAACCTGTTCTTCTCAATTCTTATGTCCATTACACATTACCCAGTTCCCAAGCTGCTTCATATTTTCAGGTATTTGGTATAGCAACACCCCAATTTTCCACTCAGTCCATTTTATACCACTGACTGATAATTTACAATAAAGAGAAATTTACTTGGCTCATGATTCTGTATTGGGGTCCTTCGTGGTTGCCACTTGTCGGGGCCTGGGACTGGCCAGGTCTCCAGCCCCCGGCTTATCTAGGTTCCGGACGCAGACCACTAGGCTACCTTGCTTGGAAACAATTGCTCTTAGGTGCCTGAGGGCTATTTGCTTTAGTAGAAGGGAGAGAGAAAGGGAAAGACAGTATTTGAGGGCACAAAACAGTCTTAGTAAGAAGAATACATCTTAGTAGTCTTTCGTAGAGAGAGACAATATGCAGGCATTCTGCAGGCAGAAGTTATAGAATCAGAGTGAGCAAGTCCATGATAGAATGCATGCTCCTGACTGCCTTCTCCTCCAGATTCTCATAGACATCTTCCCGTGGCTCTTAACACCATACGTGTAGAGACTGCCAATCACTGATGCTCTCATCTCATGCCCTTGTAACCAAGGTGGTACATTACTGAGCTATACAGGTGTTTCTTATAACTCTCACTCCTCCTTGCCCTATGCTATATGGGCTGCTATAATTCTGGACACTGAGAAGTCTATGATCAAGGGCCTACATCTTGTGTGGGCGTACTTGCTGTGTCACAACATGGTGGAAGGTATCACATTAATAAGAGAAAGAAGGGGGCTGAACTCATACTTTTGTAAAGAAACACTACTGAGGAAAGTGCCCTCATGACTTAATTACTTTTAAAAGTTTCTATCTCTCAACTCTGTTGCACTGGATATTAATTTCTCAGCACAAGAATTTTGTAGGACACTTAAACTGTAGGATATAGATTATCGTTATTTTTTTTGAGACAGTCTCAAGGTGTCACCCTGGGTACAGTGCCATGGTGTCATAGCTCACAACAACCTCCAACTCGGGCTCAAGTGATCCTCTTGCCTCAGTTTTTTCTATTTTTAGTAAAGATGGGGGGGGTCTCAATTTTGCTTAGGCTGGTCTCAAACTTGTGAGCTCAAGCAATCCACCTGCCTCAGCCTCCCAGAGTGCTAGGATTATAGGTGTGAGTCACCGTGCCTAGCCCTGCCATATAGATTATTGAAACTGAATAGAAACCACGGAAATAAACCCACAGAAATATGGCCATTTGATTTTTGATAAGATATAAAGTCAATTCAGTGGAGAAAGGGTAGTCTTTTCAACAAGTGGTAGTGGAGCATTTAAACCTACACATGCAAAAACCCAAAATAAATAAACAAAACAGAATGTTATGTTGATTTACACTTCACACTTTGAGTAAAAATTAACTCAAAATGTCTTATAGACTTAAATAAACGTAAAATTATAAAACCCAATGATTGAATATATAAGAGAAAATCTTTGTGACCTTGGGTTATGCAAAGAGGTATTTATTTACTTGTTTATTTATTTAGGAATCATTTAGGAATTTATTTAGTGGCATCATTATAACTCTCTACAACCTCAAACTTGTAGCCTCAAGTAATCCTCCTTCTTTGGCCTCTTGGATACAGGTGTGCGGTATCATATCCAGCTAATTTTTTCTGGTTTTGGTAGAGATGGAGGTGTTGATTTTGCTCAGACTGCTCTTTAACTCCTGATCTCAGGTGGCCTTCCTGCGTCCGAGAATGCTAGGATTATAAGTATGAGCCACTGTGCCTGGCCAGGCAAAGTGTTCTTAAATTTCACACCACTATCACTATTTATAAAAGGTAAAATGAATAAGTTTGACTTTATTAAAATGAAACTTTTTGTTCTGTGAAAAGATTATGTTAGGAGCAAAAAGGGAAGGCCTGGCTCTATGGCTCACACCTGTAATCCTAGCACTCTGGGAGGCCAAGGACAGTGGATTGCCTGAGCTTAGGAGTTCCAGACCCCATCTCTAAAAATAGCTGGGCATTGTGGTGCCAGGTGCCTATAGTCCCAGCTACTTGGGAGGCTG
>NW_003852500.1:5161590-5163450 GCF_000181295.1 Otolemur garnettii
AAAAAAAAAAAAAAGATTCTAATAATGGTAAAATTATGAGACAGAGAACAGATTAGTGGATGCCAAGGGCTAGGAGAGAAAGGAGTTGGGTATCCATGTATTACCAAGGGAATTTCTATGGTAGTGGAACTGTTGTGGATAGTAGTATTGTGATGGACACTTGACTGTGAATTAATCAAAACCCACAAAACTTGGCTGGGTGTGGTGGCTCACAACTGTAATCCCAGCATTCTGAGGCCAGGGTGGGAGGATTGCATGAGAGCAGAATTTTGAGACAAGCCTGGTCAACACAAAGAGACCTGTCTCTGCAAAAAGCCACAAATATTAGTTGGGTATGATGGTACACGCCTGTAGTCCCAGCTACTCAGGACGCTGAGGCAGGAGGGTCACTTAAGCCCAGGTGTTCAGGGCTGCAATAAGCTATGATCATGCCACTGTACTCCAGCCTGGGCAACAGAGGAAAAACAATTGAAACCCCTAACCCCTGCAAAAAAAAAAAAAAAAAAAAAAGTTCAGTTAAACAAAACAAAACACATACACACAGAATTGTACCCTCTTGCAACTCAATGAGAGAAGGGAGAGTTGACCTGAGTGGAAATGGTGGGAAATGGAGAAATAAGGCCAAGAAAGACAGGAGACAAGGGTGGCACCTGTGGCTCAAAGGAGTAGGGGTGCTAGCCCCATATGCCAGAGGTGGCAGGTTCAAACTCAGCCCTGGCCAAAAAACAAAAAAAAAAAAAAAAAAAAAAAAAAAAAAAAAAAAAAAAAAAATTAAATGGGCAAAGGACTGAGTATAAATTTGCTAAAAAGATACATGACTGGCATATAAACACATGAAAAGATGCACAACATTAGTTATTAGAGAAATGCAAATTAAAACTACCATAAGACTTCCACATACTTATTAGAAGGGGGAGAGAAAGGGAACAAAGAAAAACAAATGAAAATATGAAATGGGGCTGTGGATGCTGGCCACTGAGAACTCTCGATCATTGCCAATGGGAATGCAACGTAAGTACTGGGACTGTGGAAAACAGTTTTATACTTTCTTATAAATTGAAACATGCTCTTACCATACAACTGAGCAATCCCACTCCTATGTATTTACCCACATGAATTGAAAACTATGTCAACACAAAAACTTCCACACAAATGTTTATTGCATCTTTATTCATAATCACGAAACAGGAACTATTCAAATGTCCTTCAACAGGTGAATGGATAACTGTGGGACATCTATAAATGGAATTCTACTCAGCAATAAAAATGAATGAACTAATACTTCACACTACAATATGAATAATATATATATATTTTTTTGAGACAGAGTCTCACTATGTGACCCTAGATAGAGTGTCAAGGCATTACAGCTCACAACAACCTCAAACCCTTGGGCTCAAGCAATTCTCTTGCCTCAGGCTCCCAAGTAGCTGGGACTACAGGCACCATTGTCATTATTGTTTAGCAGGCCCGGTCTGGGTTCGAACCCACCAGCTAGTACCCTAACCACTGAGGTATGGGCGCCAAGCCACAATATGAACAAATTTTAAATGACTTTTGCTGAGTCAAAGAAGCCAAACCCTAAAGCTGCATATCACTATAGTTATTTAAGATTCTAATAATGGGGCTCGGCGCCTGTGGCTCAGGTGGCTAAGGTGCCAGCCACATACACCTAAGGTGGCGGGTTCGAATCCAGCCTGGGCCCGCCAAACAACAATGATGGCTGCAACCAAAAGATAGCTGGGCATTGTGGCAGGTGTCTGTGGTCCCAGCTACTTGGGAGGTTGAGGCAGGAGACTCGCTTGAGCCCAGGAGTTGGAGGTTGCTGTGAGCTGTGATGCCATGGCACTCTACCCAGGG
>NW_003852500.1:5163470-5168106 GCF_000181295.1 Otolemur garnettii
AAAAAAAAAAAAAAAGAAAATATACATGGCAGGTAGAAAGAATGTTTGTTAAAGGAGGAGAAGTGGTTGAGGGTTGCTCCCTGAGCATTTCCCAGGCTGTCAGGGCCCTGCCACCCACAGCCCGCTCCCAAAAGTACCCCACTAAGAATGAATCTAACTCTATTAAAACAAAAAGGTCAAACAAGGTATGGGTGTAATGCTACTGTGACAAATGACTTGATTACAGACACAGTGTATGTATCACGGAATCTGAATGAAAGGAGAGGGAATGTTTTGAATGGATATTTTAAGACTGACAATAGAAGGAACTGTACATAGGCACTATAGCCTAGTTGGTAAAGTCTCATAGGGTTTAGCAATTTTAACCTACTCTACTCATATACTACTATCTCAATGTCTATGTAAGAAGTTAAAATAAGCTAGGAGTTGGGAATAAGGGTAGAATGGAGCCTGTGTTAGAGTAAAAGGTATCATTGTGAATTCATATTAATTTTACTATATACAGATATACAGAAACATGGTATCAGGGGTCTTTTAGACCTTTGAACTGTTCAGTAGACCTGACCCAGTCACTCAGTGGAGCTAGTAAGTTTGGCTGAGTTGAAGCAAAAGTAAGATAAGAAGAAATTGAAATAAAGCAGCTAGGACTCCAATGCAATGAAGAAAAAAAGCACAAGTTTTGAAAAGAAACATAGATTTCCCCAGAGAGATTGAGAAAGGGTCCCCCTTGCAAGTGAGTGGAGATACCACACAAAGACAGCACATCAGAGCTAAAAGAATCTGTCCTAGCTGCCCTGTGTAGGCCTTAGCCAAGCCGCAGGCGTTTCTGTTGTCTGTATGTTCCTCCCTTGACATGCTCGGGGCCTAGATTATGCCCTAGTAACTTACTTGGACTTCCATCACCTTTGAGGGCAGGTGGTCCAACCAGTCTCAAGGGCACGGGCCAATCTGACCTTCCCCCTTGAGCCCGGGACCTTGAGCATGATGTCATGTCTTTCTCAGTTTTATGACCCTCATGTGCACTCCAGCCCTGAAAAGTGGATAAAAGGTGAGGCTGGGGATTCAGGTGGGGGGGGCACTCGGTTTTGGAAACACTGGTTTTCCGAGTTCCCCCAGCCCAAATAAAGCCACTTCCTCTAATCAACTGGTGCCTAGATTCTTCTGTCTGTGTTGGTTTTCTGCTACAGTATAAGTATCTCATCCCGGCTCCCCCTATAATTATCTGTAAGAGTTTTTTTTATTTCTCTGAAGTCCTTAGATATTCTTGTCTATTACTTATTTGCTACTGGTTACTACAGATGCCCATTTTCCTTTATGTGTTAACAATAATTGTTACCTGCTATTTTCCAGATATTGTATGGTGGTGACTAGTAGTCTTGTGATGTTTGTGACTTTGCCTTGTTCACTGTTCTGTAACTATAACCATTACTCCACTTTGCATCACAAGCTAGAAACTATTTTGTGGAGAACAGGACATACTCAATCAAGTCACAAGGTTCTTGAAACTCATTGTTGCAGGACCCTTTTTAACTTTCTTATTTAGGAGGCCTGTCTTTTCTTCTTCTTCCCTGTGGAAACTTTCTATCCCTAATCACATACATACAGTAATGTTGGGATTTCAGGCAGCTTCCTGGGTCCTTATTCTTGGAGTGCTCTTGATCAAAAAATGATTAGACAACCCAGAGTAAGGCAAGCATGAAACAAAAGATTATTGAAAATGAGAAAGATAGGTATACAGAATAAGAGCAAGATATAGGTTTGCAAAGCAAGTTGTGTTCACCATAGACAGTGAATGGGCCTCTATTTTTATGACAAAGAAAGACAAAGGCTTTCTTTATGTTATAGCCAAGGGCTATCTTTTATATCGTCTATGATGGGCCAACCTTGTGCTTCAGAAGTCACCTTGGAGCCTGAGTCATACTGCACATACACACTTGCCAAAAGCCTCTCTGAGAGTCCATGGCTGGGGTGTGGGGAGTCCACAGTATAGATTTGAGATAATGACAGGATAATTAGCCTTAAGGCCGGTCTGTCTCCCAGACTCTATTATATCTATTTTGAGGCTAGACTGTCTTCTGCATCCTTTTGCAGTTGTCACACTAAGTTTTGATTGGTAGATTGGCAGGGTGTGCCCTTCTCCCCAGGTGTGAGCAATTACTTGGGATAGAATTAAGGTGGGTGGCACTAAGATGGCGGCCACCCTTATCCTTCTTTCCTAGGAGAGCTCTATTTCTTCTTATCTACCTAAACATAATACTGATTACTAGCATATAATATATACATATTTTAATTTTCTTTTCTTTCTTTCTTTTTTTTTTTTTTTTGAGACAGAGTCTCATTCTGTCACCCTGGGTAGAGTGCCACAGCATCATAGGTCACAGCAACCTCAAACTCCTGGGCTCTGACAATCATCCCTCAGCCTCCTGAGTAGCTGGGACTACAGGCGCCTGCTACAGTGCCTGGCTACTTTTCTATGTTTGGTAGAGATGGGATCTTAGTCTTGCTGTGGTTGGTATTGAATTCCTGAACTCGGGCAATCCACCTGCCTCAGCCTCCCAGAATGCTAGGATTATAGGCGTGAGCCACTGTGCCTATATACATATTTTAGAAACAGTGTTAGGTAGTTAGCTAGATGTGAACAAGGGAGATAACAGACATGGTTAGGTCAGTGATTTTCAACTGGTATGCTGTGAAATTTTTTAAAGATCATTTATTTCCAAAAGAAGTTCAAAGCACAGTAAGTATATTCTTTTTTTTGTTTTTACTCTTTTTAAAAATCAACATAGTTTAAGTGTGCTATGGAAGTTTAGCTATAGGTTCAAGTGTGCTGTCCAGTCAAAAAGGTTGAAATTAGCCAGGCATTGTGGCCAGTGCTTATAGTCCCAGCTACTTGGGAGGCTGAGGCAAGAGACTCACTTAAGCCCAAGAATTTGAGGTTGCTGTGAGCTGTGACACCATGGTACTCTACCCAGGGTGACATAGTGAGATTCTGTCTTAGAAAAAAAAAAAAAAAGGTTGAAAAACTCTGGGTTAGGCTATTTTAGATTGGCTTGGGTCAGGCTGGCCTTGGCTATAATTAATGAGGCTGATTAAAACTTTGTAAGTGGGCTCGGCGCCTATAGCTCAACCGGCTAAGGCGCCAGCCACGTACACCTAAGGTGGCAGGTTCGAATCCCCAGCCCGGACCCGCCAAACAACAATGACGGCTGCAACCAAAAAATAGATAGCCGGGCGTTGTGGCGGGCGCCTGTGGTCCCAGCTACTTGGGAGGCGGAGGCAGGAGACTCGCTTGAGCCCAGGAGTTGGAGGTTGCTGTGAGCGTGATGCCACGGCACTCCACCCAGGGGGACAGCTTGAGGCTCTGTCTCAAAAAAAAAAAAAAAAAAACTTTGTAAGTGGGTTGTTATCAAGACCTTGCAGATGTGTTGTTTTGAGAGAAGAGTTAAGACCCTGGGAGACTTCCAAGAAGTAACTAATACCGCTCCAAGTTATATATAATATCCAAAACTGTGCTTTCCATGGAGCCTTCAGTCACTAGGATGGGGCCCAGCTCGCTGTGCAAGTCATTAATAAACTTTATTTTTCTTGCTAACACATAATTCGCTTTTTTCAATTATTTCAGAGGCTACCTTGACTCACTGTGCTGTTCTAACAACAGTTATTCCCCCAGCAGAAGTGAGCACACCTAAAACTGTGAGTCTGCAACATCTTGTGGTGTCAGAAAGTAAGGAAGTACTTTAATAAAATAATAGAGGTATTTTTAAAGAATTTAAAAGCTAACCTATGGTAGCTCTCTAAAACTGAAATATTGCTCAAAGTAATAACATAATAGTATTGGATGAAACGAAGACAGTGTGGGAAAAGGAGCTGACCCAATTAAAGGAATGACAATATGGAAGAATCTTAAATGAATCCTGGTAAGTGAAAGAAGCCAACCAGAAGCTGCATATTATACAGGGTATTCATAAAGTTCGTGTACAATTTAAAATAGATAACTAGTTGCATATTTAAATAGTTGTCTATTTTAAATTGCACATGAACTTTATGGACACTCTATATAATATCATTTATTTGACATTCTGAAAAGGTTACATTTATAAAACAGAATAGATTAGTGGGTGCCAGGGGCTAGGAGAGAAAAGAGGGGTAACAATGATTAAGAACAAAATAAATGTTTACATATCCACACTGATATAAATGATTGAATAGAGGTAGAAAATAAATTGTTTTTCCTTACAGAAGAATCCTAATTAATAAATATAGAAGGAACAAGTAAAACAGGAACTCATTTAGAACATCACAGTAATAAGTGTTGCAGGTAATATCCACTAAGGAAGGCTAAAATTAGTGGAAAAATAAAAACAGGACTGTCTCAGCTTGGTGCCCATAGCACAGAGGTTACAGAGCCAGCCACATATACCAAGGGTGGCAGGTTCAAACCCAGCCTGGGCCAGCTAAACAACTGCAACAAAAAAATACCTGGGCATTGTGGTGGGCACCTGTAGTCCCAGCTACTTGAGAGGCTGAAGCAAGAGAATCACTTAAGCCCAAGAGTTTGAGGTTGCTGTGAGCTGTGACGTCACGGCACTCTACCAAGGGTGGCATACTGAGACTCTGTCTCAAAAAAAAAAAAGGA
>NW_003852500.1:5169299-5183697 GCF_000181295.1 Otolemur garnettii
CCCAAGAGTTTGAGGTTGCTGTGAGTTATGATGCAATGGCACTCCACCCAGAGCGACAGCATTGTGACCAGTTTTATAACCAAAATTTTACAATTCTCAATTGTTTTTCAGAGAGGATACCTGAGAAGGGGTAGGTCCAGGAGAACAGGACTTCTTAAGGAGACCACAAGGATACACCGGCAGGGTTCTTTCCATGGTGAATCAACTCTTGGGAATTTCCAGACTTAACTTCCTGGAATTTGTAAATTTCCACTTCTGTGAAGTCCTGTAGTTCTATGATGGCTGGAACAGCATCTCACGCTTGATTCAAACTAACAGTGAGAATGGTACCTCTGAGTTGGAACTTTTGGATTGGAGATAAAAAGGGAAAGACCAGGCAAGTCAGGGAGAGCCATAAGCTCCACTGGCTGAAATAAAGCCTTTCTTCCTATAAACATGGTGTTTGGGGGCTCTTTCCCACCATTGGGCCTCATCTTCCTGCAACATCTTAGCTCCCTCATATTCTAAAGAAGTTTTTGGTATTCACATCAGAACTGAAATAGGCTGCTAGGTGGCCTTGACTTCACAGGGATGAAACAGCAGCCAGTGACCTAGTGAGGCAAGAAAGTAAAAGCAGAACTAAAAGAGTCTGTCCTAGCCACCCTGTGTAGGCCTTAGCCAAGCTGCAGGCATTTCTGTTGTCTATATGTTCCTCCATTGACATGGAAGGGCCTAGATTATAACCTAGTAACTTCCTTACATTTCTGTTGCCTTTGAGGGCAGACATGGGCAAATCTGATCTTTCCCCTTGAGCCCAGGACCTTGAGGATGATGTTATATCTCTCTCTGTTTTATGACACTCATGTGCACTCTTGCCCTGAAAAGTAGATAAAAGAGAGGCAAGAGATTGAGTCGGGGGGCTTGGTTTTGGAGACACACTGGTGTTCTGAGTTACCCCCCCACCCCCCACCGGATTAAACCCTCTTCCTCTAATCAACTGGTGCCTGGAGTCTTCAGTCTGCATCAGCTTCCTGCTACACTAGCAATGGCAGTTTTAGAAAAAGCAGAGAAGAGACAGAGAGGTCTCAATACTCATTGCTGAACAGAACTTTGTAATTTTCTGTACACTTGAGAGAGAATACCCAAGAAGGGTGAGAACGGGTCTAGGAGAACGGGTCTTCTCAAGGAGACCACAAGGATACACCTGCAGGGTCCTCTCCATGGTGACTCAGCTCTTGGGAATTTCCAAGTTCTGTGAAATCCCATAGTTCTATAAGGGCTGGAATAGCATCTCCTGCTTGATTTAAAATGGCCAATGAGAAGGGTACCTGTGGGTGGAACTTTTTGACTGTCAATAAAAAGGGAAATATTGAGCCAGTCAGGGAGTGTGGCCATTTGGAATTCTTGTATACTGTAAGCTCCCAGCTGGTGAATAAAGCCCTTCCTCTTATAAAGGTGGTATTTGGGTGCTTTTTCTCTCCATTGGGCCTCATCTTCCTGCAACATTTTTGGTTCCCTGACCAGGAAGTAAGATCACCCTTTGAAAGAACTTGTACCTGGTAGTTGCCACCAATCCTCTGGACATCCATGTGGGGTTCCCTGATCGGCCTGGGCAACGTGAACCACTGAGCACGCCAGGGAGGCATTTTGGCCTCCCCTATGTGGATGTCTCTACTGGGCTGAGAAAGGACCCCATTGGCAGGTCTTCAAAGAGTCAAACACCAGGAGGAACTGGCATGCAGGAAGAGGTACCTACATAAGAAGACGTCTAAGGCAAAGTATGATCCATCTGGGGATCCCACTACAGTTTTAATGGAAGAAGGAGCTTGATCAACTCCTTGGGCATTAGATTCCTGGCAGGTCTATTGAGAGTTGTGTGAGAGTGTGTGGATGTGGTGTGGCTGAGAGAACACTGAGGGTGGAGTTGGACCTCCCTTCACAGGGCCTAGGGGAGTGTTAATTCGCCTCCCCTAGGAGGCTAAGTGGCAGCTCAAGTGGAAATGGAGGCTGCCCAGGTTAAGAAATGGGTTGGGATTGTGTGCATGTGAGTGCTTAGAGAATGACTGAGATGGGAACAACAGGTGGAGTTTTATGCCCTCCTTCCTTTCACAGGGTGAAAAGAATGTGTCAGTGTGCCCTTCTTCCCTGCTCCAACTTTGCCCCCTGGCTATTCTGAGAGAAACTGTGGGTCTTGGGGGGAAAGGAAAAGACATTAGAAAGGATGTTGTAGTTTTGTTACTGGAATTTCTTCAGTGAGTCTTTGGTCTCAGGAATTTGAGAATTGAGCCCACGGGCTACAGATCAGTGATAAAATGGGATTTTGTTGGACTGAGGGGCATGTAGATGGAGTGGAGAGTGCCAGAGCTATTGGCAGAGGGGCCATGCCTTGGAAAGTGTTGCAGTTTGGGCAGTCCAGTGAGCTCTGAATGGCCCTTGAAAATCTGGGGGAGAGAGAGTAAATCTCATGGGGACCAGGGCTGTATCCATATCAGCAACAGGTCTCTAGAATGAACAGCCTCTGGAAGGGGGAGGAGGCCCAGGTTGGAGGTTTCCTGCATGAGTCCTTTGTCTAGGGGTAAATAATTGGCCCTGAGGGATATTTTGGCCAGGACTTGGTAGACGGAAAAATACCTTTACAATCTGAATGGATGTTCTAGCAAATGAATGAATGCAGCCCCTCACCTTGGACAAGGTTATTAGGTCTTCCCCTCATTTTTGTGACTAGGGAGAGGATTAGGGTGTGTGCTCCTTACTTAGGCTGGAGCCATCCAAAAGGTTTCGGGCTGCTTTGTTCATGACCTTGCTGGGGCTCAGAGGGTTTGAACCTGGAGATGGAAGTCTGATGTGTGAGCTCACCTGAGCCTGAAAAATGGGTATTCCTTGTCCAGCCCTGAGTGGGAAAATCCTGTATCAATGTTATATCTTATAAAATGTCTCTCATTTTGTAATATGTAATAATTTGGTTGTTTAAATTGTTGGGGAAACTGAGTCTTTGTCAAAGGATAAGATTCTTGCTTTTAAAACCTTCTAATTGTCAGTTTGGCCAAATGAATGGGTGATTTCATAGTGAACTGAGATTCTGTTTTGTGTAAGGTGACCAGATTTTAACACCATTGGTGTAAAGTGGGACACCATTCGGAGGGCGAGGCTTGACAACAATGCAAACTTTGATAAGTGGTTGATAATCAGTTCTCAACAATTATTTGTTATTATTAAAGTTTAACATTATAAAATTAACGAAAATAATATAAAACGCATATCCTGGCAAAATAGCCACGTGGCAGCCAAAAACCATATATTCCCTTCCTGTTCTCCTGTGTTCCCTAGCTTGTCCATTCTTTCCAAAAATCGAGGCTTTTTTAAAATGCCACAGGATGCAGGACAAATTGTTAAAAACTGGGACTGTCCCGCCAAAAGTGGGACGTGTGGTCACCTTAATGGGGGGGGGGGCTACTTATTTGTTCCAGACAGTTTGGCTCCTTCTGAGCTAATTGTCCTTGCCTAGAAGCAAGGGAGGGAGCCAGTTTCCTTCTGATACCTTGCCTAGGAGGGGAGTAGGGATTTACATTAGCCTTTTCATTTCCAAATAAAGTTACATTAACTTCTTCATTCCCAAATGGAGTTACATTAACCTTTTCAGCAGGTGAAAACCATATATTCCCTTCCCATTCTCCTGCTGTCCCCTAGCTTATCATACATTCTTTCCAAAAATTGGGACTTTTAAAAAACGCTATGGGATGTGGGACAAATTGTTAAAAATCGGGACTGTCCCGCCAAAAGTGGGATGTCTGGTCCTTAGTTTTGTGAGAAGTGAGTTTTTGAGAGTAAGAGAAATTAGACAGAAAGGAGAACGTAAAGAAAGAATCTTGTATGATAAATTGTGTTCTGAAACAGAATGGCTGTGTAAGAAAGTGAAAGAAAGGGCAAAAGTTAAAGAAAGTTTAGAATGTTTGTAGATTGTCTGTGCAAGTTAAATGAAGCTCATAAAAGAGAATTTGTGAAAGAATTTACATGTGATCCAGTTGACTATGTATTTCCTTTAAAATCTTTTGGCTTGTAATCTTACTTGAACCAATGTTTTAGGCCTTTGATATTTGACAAACCTTCCAAAATCAAAACTCTAAATTTGGGGCTTGGCACCCTTAGCACAGTGGTTGCAGTGCCAGCCACATGCACCAAGGCTGGCGGGTTTGAATTCGGCCCAGGCCAACACAAAATCCAAAAAAGCACAACTCTAAATTTGGTCTTCTTGAAATATTAAGACCACTGAAAGTCGTAGGAAAACAAATTAAACTTATTTGATTTATTAAAAATATATAAGAAACATTGTCAAATATGAAATGGTGTTAATTTTGTATAGGTTATGGTTATTTATATGTTCCAATATTATAAAGCATTGGTCTGTCCTAACATATATTGTCAGTAATAATTTTAATTCATCTAAAAAAAAAAAAGTGTTTTTTATGTAACTGGCTAAGTCCAAAGTTTACCCTAAAAAAGAAAAAGAAATATTAAGAGAGACTGATGAATTCTCTCGAATTCAAATTCCTGATGTCTTTGGAAATTGAATATCTTAGGAATAAAAGAAGATTTTTTGAACTTTCATTGGAAAGTTAACATGTCTATGAGTATTGCTAACCTAACTTTAAACAGAACAGAAATCAGTTACGTGGAACTGGGCTAGTTGTTATAACTTTTTGTTTTAAATATTGTTGATTCTGTCTGTGTTCTGTTTTCTAGAAGTCAAGAAAACCATTTTCTATTTTTTGAGCTATTTGTAGCTTTTCAAGCAATGTATGTACTTATGAGCAGAGTTTGAAACATGTATTTTTTCTCTCTCCTTGATTTCTCCAGAATTTAAAAGTCATTTGTAAGTATTCTTAAATTTTGACAATACAGTTATTTGCATAAGTTCAATAAGAATCTGTTTTGTTCTATAGGACATGATGAAGGCATTGGTTATTTTACTAAGGCGTTGGCTGAAAAAGCATTTCCAGAGGTGTTCAGACTGTGTTAAGGAATTCAGGTTGACTTTATAAGGCCAATAAAAAAGCCCTTTGGAAAACTGGCCAGATACCCATCAGTAATTTGCTGATCTGTGGTAAGTAACGAAGGTTGCTTGCTGATGGGTCTGGGAATTGAAATGTGCTTGGGGACCCCAAAAGAAGAGGAATTTACCCAATGCATACAGGTATCTAATGGCACAGATGGAACCTGGGCTCGTGAAAGGCTTTCAAGAAAGTCCAGCTTGAGATTCCTTATAAAAGGTTCCAGCAAAGCCAATTTTAAAGGAAAGAAGAGCCTAGATGGCTAATAATTATTCTTACTGTGCTTTATGCAAATGATCAGTATACTGAAGGTACAGTTTATTTTGGCAACTGAGTTGCTTCTGCTGTAATTGTCTTTAGTAAAGAGAGAAATTGGAGAGAGAAAAATAATTCAAAGAGAAAAGAGACTGTGGCCCACCTGTATTAGATCCCAGCCTTGTCTGTACTGTCAACTCATAAAATGAGACATAACTGTTTTACTAAGTTAATCTGTTAAGTGGGACTAAGAGACTGGCCAAAGAGTATAGAATTATATACAGTAGTTATATTTACTCTGAAGCTTAAGACTCAACAAAGGTTGCCTGTTGGCTACACTGGAAAAATTGTGCAGTATTAAATGTTATCTATTGTGTCTATATAGATACCGCAGGAAAAATTAAAACCTAAAATGAGAATTTCCTAGGTCTGGTGCTAGCCCTAACAATGCCTCGGGAAGAGGAGTGGGGGCTGTTTATGACTGAGCCAGGGGAGAGACTGAGGTCTGAACTGGCCCAGTGGTGGCCAGAGGTCTGGGCAGAAGATAATTCCCCAGGGCTTGCAGTAAACCAACCACTGGTAATAGTAGAGGTAAAGTCAGGGGCAAGGCTAGTGAGGTAAAAACAGTACCAAGTGCCCAGGGAGGCCCTGGAAGGGATCCAGGTGCACCTTCAGAGACTCAAGCAGTTCCGCCTAATCATATGTTGCCAGTCTCCTGGAACACTCCTTTGCTCCCTGTGCAGAAGCCTAGCACAAAGGACTATAGACTGGTGCAGGATTTGAGGCTTGTTAATCAGGCAACTATAACACTGCATCCTACTGTGCCCAATCCATATACTCTGCTGAGTCTGTTGTCCACAGAAGCCAAGTGGCCCACTTGCCTGGACTTAAAAAATGCCTTTTTCATTATAAGGCTGGCTCTGGAAAGCCAGAGGCTGTTTGCTTTCAAGTGGGAGAGACCAAACATGGAAACTGTGATCCAGTACACATGGACCAGGTTGCCACAGGAGTTCAAAACACCCACGATTTTTGGAGAAACGCTGGCTCGTGACCTCCAGAAATTCCCAGCTAAGGAATTAGAATGTGTGCTGCTCCAATATGTTGATGACCTCCTTTCAGGGCACCCTACCCAGTATGCACCCAAGGCATAAATTGTCTTTTATGACATCTAGAGGTATGTGGCTATAAAGTGTCCATACGAAAGGCCCAGATTTGCCAGTGGCAAGTACATTATCTAGGATTTACTATCCAGCAGGGGTAGAGGTATCTAGGTGTGAAATGGAGGCAGATCATTAATTGCCTCCCCACCCCCACGAGCTGAAAGCAGGTTCAGGAATCTTAGGAACAGTCAGCTTTTGCCCTCTTGGCTAAGCCCTTGTATGAGGCAACTAAAGGAGAGGAAGGAGAGCCCTTAGAATGGGGAGGAGAATAGGAACATGACTTCTCCCAGCTAAAGGTGAGGCTGATAAATGTACCTGCATTGGGGCTACTAGACTTGGCTAAGGCCTTCACTCTGTATATCTCAGAGAGAGGAAAGATGTCTGTAGGTGTGTTAACCCAGTTGGTTGGGTCCTGGCCAAGATCTGTAGCTTACCTCTCTAAGCAGTTGGATGGAGTGGCAAAAGGATGGTCACCATGCTTATGGGCTCTAGCCACTACGGCTCTCCTTGTGCAAGAGAAGCTGATAAGCTGATTCTAGGGCAGAATCTCAGAGTGAAAGTACCCCACTCTGTGATCACCTTAATGAACACTAAAGGACATTTTTGGCTCTCTAATGTAAGAACACCCTGAACCAAGCCACGCTCCTTCCAGTCAGTGGAAGAGAGACTGAGCGTGACTGTACGGAAGTTATACATAATGTGTATTCTAGCAAACCTGACTTACGTGACCAGCCTTGGACAGTTGCAAACTGGGACTTGTATGTAGACTGAAGCAGTTACATGACGACGCAAGGTGAGCGGCAGGCTGGGTATGCAGTGATTACCTTGACAGAGACTAAGCCCCTACACCAAGGAACATTGGCTCAGAAGGCTGAGTTAATTGCCTTGACACAAGCCTTAGAACTAAGTCTAGGGAAAAATGTGAATGCTTTTCTGACTCTCCAAGTACGCAGGGCATTGTACAAAGAGAAGGGACTATTAAATTCTAGAGAAAAGGACATTAAGTATCAGCAGGAGATACTTCAGTTGCCAGAGACAGTATGGAAACCCTGGAAGGTGGCACCAAGGAGTTGCTTCCACCATCACTAAAGGGAACACTAGGGTTGGTACTGAGGCAAAAAGGGCTGCATCCAAACTGTACCAGGAGTTGCGAGTGGCTCCCCTCATCCTGTGAGTTCTGGAGCTCACCCCTATCTACTCATTGGAGGCAAAAGAATGGTTGGCAGCAGAGGGGATCCAGGAAGCAGAGGGAGGATGGATAAAGATGCCAGAGAATAGCAGTCCCCCAGGTTCTAGGAGCTACTGTGGTGACAGGAGTATATGATGAAGTTGCTGGGACAGTCTTCTACATCTCCCACCTGGTAGCCCTGTTCAAAACTGTCACTCTACAGTGTGTCACCTGCAGCCAGTACAACACGCACCAAAGAGTGATGGTACTCCCAGGAATCCAGTTGAATGGAGCAATGCCCTTCA
This sequence comes from Otolemur garnettii, assembly GCF_000181295.1. Taxonomy (NCBI): domain Eukaryota; kingdom Metazoa; phylum Chordata; class Mammalia; order Primates; family Galagidae; genus Otolemur; species Otolemur garnettii. Next base: position 5,177,215 of record NW_003852500.1, read on the forward strand.
AAGACTTCTATGTAGACTTTACTGAAATGCCCAGGTTTAAATGGAACAAGTACTTACTGGTGATGGTCTGTCAGACTTGGAATAGGTAAAAGCCTTCCCCACCAGGATAAAAAGGACTCCTGAAGTAGCAAAAGTTATTGCCCAGAGAAATCGTTTCATGGTTTAGGTTGCCATTCTGGTTTAAATTTGACAATGGGCTAGCCTTCATAACAGAAGTAGTGCAAATAATAAGCTGATGTTTTGAATAACTGATAGGCCTCAAAGCTTAGACAGGGTAAAGTCCATGAACCAGGACCATAGAGCAGAAATTGAGAAACTCTGCCAGGAAGCAAAGCTTAATTGGATATAGGCCTTGCCACTGGTGTTGTTCAAAGATTCTGTCAATCCTCTGCAATTTAGCAGGGACTCCTAAAAGAACTGGGAAAGACTGAACTGAATAGACAAAGTAACAACAAAAATCTCCACTGGGGTAATTAACCGTGTTCTGTTTAGTCTTTTGTGTCTGTACATCCTTTCTCTCTGGAGGATCAAGTGAACCAAGTCTAGGTCTAGAATCAGAAACTGGTCCCCCTGAAACCAAGGTAAAAAGGATTTTCCACCATCATCCTGACCACACACACACAGCAGCAAAGGTGGAAGGAATCCTCACCTGGAGTCATCACAGCTGGCTGAATAGGACTTCACTGCCCCTTAGGAAGTAAAGGTAACTTTTAAGACAGTCAACATGCCCTGCTCCAGCTACATACTGGGAGCTGGCTGGTCAACGCACAGCTGAAGCCTGAGGAAACTCCTTGAGGGAATTGTCTTAATTGGACTTTAGACTTTGAGAAAGTGGGAAAGTGGTGGGAAATGTTACAGGGAAAAGTAAAAACCCGTATGTATAATAGCCCACCACCATAGTACTATTAAGGCCTGAGTAGGGAACCCAAGAAGAGTCACAGTCCCTAAAACCTCAGTGCTAAAAAGTAATTAATATCAGCACCTGCAGAAACAAGCTGATATTGAGACCCTCAAATTAAAAAATATATTGGAGTCTCAAAAGGAGGGAATGAGAAAGAATATCTGAGAAGGGTGAGGTTTAGGAGAACAGGCCTTCTCAAGGAGACCACAAGGATACACCTACAGGGTCCTCTCCATGGTGACTCAGCTCTTGGGAATTTGTAACTTGGAAATTTCCAAGTTTTGCAAAATCCTGTAGTTCTGTAGGGGCTAGAATAGCATCTTCCGCTTGATTTAAACTGGCCAATGAGAAGGGTAGCTGTGGGTCGGAACTTTTTAACTGTTGACAAAAAGGGAAAGACTGAGCCAGTCAGGGAGCGTGGCCATTTGGAATTCTTCTATGCTGTAAGCTCCCAGCTGGTGAATAAAGCCCTTCCTCTTACAAAGGTGGTGTTTGGGTGCTCTTTCTCTCTGTTGGGCCTGGTCTTCCTGCAACACACTGTTGCAAGTCTTTCAAGTTCTTCCTAGGAACAGAAGAACCTCCTTGCAACCCTTACATAACTACAGTGTCTTACTCTACCAGAGTGTCTGAAGAAAAAAAAAAAAGAAAAAAGAAAGCTATAACGACACTATTGACTATGCTGACTTAAGTCTAAAAAAGGTTAAAGACTAAAAAAATTAACAATATTAAACACTAGCTCATTATTTATTCCCACCCCTGGTCAGGATTTGCCCACTATTTTTTGTTAATTCATTAAGCTTGCTTATGTGTCCTGCACTCCCCTGGCCAAGAGGGAATCCAATTAGTCGCTGGGGAGGAGGGAGGAGTCTTAAGATTTTATTTTAGTTGACAATACTCATTAAGACCATGCTAGTTAGGGACTACCATTATTAGCCTTATTTCACAATAAAAGAGCGAGGCACAAACCCGGTAGCCATGAGCCCAGAGCTCAGGCTCCGCGCCACTCCCTCTGCGCATGTGCATCTCCGCCTTCCCCTCTTGGTTCATCCTTTCTCGGCTTCTAGTCCCTCTAGGGAAAAAAATCCCTGCCCTCCGGGTCCACAAAGCGAGTGAGTGCGGGTGAGCGCCCGAGGGTTGGGCAAGGGCCCAAAGGGAGCTGTGAAACTCGGGGTGCGGGTAGTCAAGCCTGCCGGTAGGGCGGTACCCCGGCGCCTGCGGCGTCCGCAGAGTTGACGGGACTGCGGGACAGGGGCGTCTCAGTTAGAAGGGCCCACGTCCAGAGTGGGAACGCGACCATCGCGGCTAACAGGGTCAGTATGCGTCCAGCCCCGAGGCTTGGCGGGCGGCACTGAGAGCGCGGAACGCGGCGGGAGGGAGCGTGGTTGCGGGGAAGAGCGGCAGTGCGTCCGTGACGTGTGCGCGTCGTAGCGTGGGCCTGGCGTTTTGACGTTCGCTTTTTGTGCGCCTGGCCCACGGGGAGGGGGCGGGGCTGCTCCGAGAGCCTCTCCGTGGAATCTTCTGCAAATGAATTAATCAGACAAACAGCCTCCGAGAGACTCGATTTCCTCTCTCTGTAAAATATGGACGCCGGGAATACTTGGTGCTTTGGTTGCTTTGAGTACTTTTGTGTTTTTAGCTACTCCTGTGTCTATTCAGTGTGTGTGTAGTACCCAGTACCCTGGGAGAGCCCCGGGAAGACCGCCCTTGCTGCTGGCGTTCGGACTGGGCACTGGGGCCTTCGTGTTTTTGGAGAGGGAAGGGGCTGGCCTACCGAGCTTTTAAGGCCCTTTTCTGGCCCGAACAGGCCCCATATCCCAAGTTATCAATTGTTACATGTTCATTTGTTATATATAATCATGACACAGTATCTTGAAGCCATCGAAATCTGTGTGCTGGTGGAAGGTCTGGGACAAGTTTAAGAAAAGAGAGGTGAGCTGGAGCTGAGGGGTGGGTATGCGGGCTGCACAGGAGATGTCACATCTTTGGAGAGTTTGAGGGCGTGGTGAGGGTGAAAGGCTCACCAGCCGCAGCTAAGGAAGTACTGTCATTGCCTTTCCCACACCCTTCGTGTCTCATTCACTTTTCACCAAGTCAAGTCGCTATTAGTGGCTTATCTACAAGGTGCTAAGGTTCCTGCTCTCATGGTCTTAAAAACCCACGGAATGGTACTGCAGGCAGATCTCTTTAGATTATGTTTTGATCTTGATAGAAGAAAGAAAAAAAAAAAAAGAGTCTGAGAAGGTGACTGGTTCAGCTCATGTAATTTGTTAGTGGAAGAACCAAGATTAGAGGTCAAGTCTGCGGGTTCCTAGGCCACTGCTGTCCAGTTTGTTAAAAAAACTTTTTTTGAGAAATTGCAAATAAGTTAGAAGAAACGTTTTTAAAATTCATCTTGCTTTAAACACCCCCATCCCTTTTTTCAGAGGTTTCTTGGAATATCAGACCTCAAGGGATATATCTGGTAAACAAACAATATGGCCTTCGGGTTTTTTCTACAACAAGTTTTGACAAATTCATCGTGTTTCCTCCTTTAGATTACTGTTAGTTGTTAAACTCATCTTTTCATGTTTTTAATTTTTCTGTGTCACAGAACCTAAATTGGTAATAAATCAATAAGAAACATGTTTACATTCACTCAGTGAAAAGTATCATGTCTAAGCTCAACGTTTATCGGAGCCACACATGGACAAGTAAGTATTTTGTGTGTGGAGGTGTACAGGCAGGTGAAGCCAGGAACTGCAAGGCAGGCCAAGTTTCTCCTGACTTTTTTCTTTCTTCCTTCTCCCTCAGCTCTCCCTCCTCCACTAAGAGCAGAAAATGAACAAATCCCAGGTGAGTTTCTTGTTTATTTATTCCCACTTGTTTTAAAATGGGTTTTTCTGAAGTTTATAAGGATTTATATATTTTTATTTATTTATTTATTTATTTTGAGACGGAGCCTCAGGCTATCCCCCTGGGTAGAGTGCCATGGCATCACGCTCACAGCAACCTCCAACTCCTGGGCTCAAGTGAGTCTCCTGCCTCAGCCTCCCAAGTAGCTGGGACTACAGGCACCCGCCACAACGCCTGGCCATTTTTTGGTTGCAGCCATCATTGTTGTTTGGCGGGCCCGGGCTGGGGATTCGAACCCGCCACCTTAGGTGTATGTGGCTGGCACCTTAGCTGCGTGAGCCACAGGCGCCGAGCCAGGATTTATATACTTTTAATGGAAAAATAGAAACAGGCAAAAATTTACATTAAAGGAAACAAGCTAGAGTAGCAGATCCAAAGTGGGGTGGTTGTCAACTTTGATGTAGGATTTTAAAGTTTTATCTTTCTCATAACGCCCCCAAAATAAATGCAATAAGTTGTCTATAATTTCTTGGTAGAAACAAACGGTGCCAGAGCAGTACTCGGTATGTATACTTTTCAGAGCAATAAACATTGAAGTTTGAGTGGCCAGCTCTCTGATGGGCCTGCTAGATCTGCAAATGAAACATTGAAGATATGGAAGAATGGAGGGACTGCATGTCCTCAGAACTACTCTCCCTAAGTGTTTGTGTTAGCTCCTTTGTATTTATAGTTTGAGTCATAGACAGTTCTGGCTTATATTTCTGTGTTTCTCATTTACATTGCAACCTAATGAAAGAATGTAGCTTTGCCCTTCACCACCACTCTGGTGAATCGGTTCTGCCCTTCAATCTGAAGTCAAAGCCAGTGGATATTTTGTCTTTGATTTGCTCAACTGTTTGGCAGGTTTTGTTATTATTAACCACAGTCTCTGTTTTGAAAGCCTTCTCTATTAGTGTCTGAGATGCCGGCCTATGAGCCATCCTTTTTTAACTTTGATTTCCTTTCTAGCCTCATGGAAGCATCTTTTCCTTTTTCCCCAGACACTGCTTATCTCTGGCCTATTGCTCTTCTCAGTTTGCTGTTTTGCTGTTCTTAACGGTTTCATGCTTTTTTTTTTTCCTTTAATGAAGTGCTGTTAAATGGGTAAATGAAAATGTGTTTTTGCAAGTAAATGATTAAAAAGATCTAAGTACAAATTCCCACTCTTGTCCTCTGTTCCTGCTGCTCCTCTAGATAGGGTGACATTTATTTATGATCCAAACGGAGTCATCGTCACTGAGAGAGAAAGAGATTCCATAAATAATTATACTGGGAAAATTGGTATATATTGGGACAGTTCCAAACAAACTGGGATGTATGGTCACCCTCCTTACTACAGATAATTACTTTTTTTTAGTTCCTCATTTTCTTTCTTTCTTTCTTTTTTTTTTTTTTTTTGCAGTTTTTGGCTAAGGCTGGGTTTGAACCCGCCACCTCCGGCATATGGGGTCGGCACTCTACTCCTTTGAGCCACAGGCGCCACCCTTAGTTCCTCATTTTCCTAGTGTGTATTTATCCAGTTAAAAGAAAATATGTGAGTTTATCCTTGCTGGCCCTTGCCTTTTATTTAAAAGGAAAATTGTTATCTTTAGGGCTTCTCAACTTAGATTCTGAAATTTCTGATAAAAGTCCCAGCTGAGGCTGATTCTGTAGCTCCAGGGACCACCCTTTGAGTAGCAAGCTTACACACTATTTTCCATTATTTCTTTTTCACTTAGCACCATGTTCCAGAGACTTCTGTGACAGACCATGGATTGCATCTTCTCTCTTTTGTCACAACTGCATGGCAGTTGTCCATCGTTCACTAAACTACTTCTAACCTTTTGCTCTTACAAATCATGTTGTAATGAATGACCTTGTACATTTATAATCTTGTATTTGTAGGTTTAGATATTCAGTGAATTCCCAGAACTTGATCAGCTTGGTGTTACTGCCCATCCTAGTGTTATTTTTCTCCCCCTTTGGCAATGCATGAGAGCGCTTGTTTCTCCACAGCTTCTCTCATAGAATATGTTGGTTCAACTTCTGGATTTTGGGCAAATGATAGTAAAAAGTGATATTTCACATAATTTACATCTTTATGCTTCAAATTGTGCAGTTTTCCATGCTGTGAGTGCAGTTGGATATCTTTTCATGTGTCCTAGGGTGCCTTATATTTATTTTTCTGTGAACTAACTGTTAATATCTTTTGCCAATTTTTCTCTTAGGTTTTTGGTCTTCTCCCCAGTGTCTGGTTACCTTTGTGTATATTAAAGATAATGCTCCTTGTTTATTATGTGAGTTGCAAGCCATTATTTTCTGGCATATTATTTGTCATTTGATAATTGTTCATGGTGCTTTTTTCTCCTGCAGAAATATAGTATTTGGTTATTTTGTCATCTAGTTTATCAGTTATTTCTTTATGGCTTTGAACTTTATATTAGCACTTGGAGGCATAATTTGAAAGTCCTTCCCACTTCATGATTATAAGGAATCTGCCCGTGTAGTCTAGTACTTTTATACATTTTAACCTTTAATCTACTTGGAATGTATCTTTCTGTAAGCATTTAACAATTAAATTATTACAGTTTCATTTTCATTCTACTTCCCACCACCTACCCAATATGTTGTTGATACATTTTTCTCTCCCCCCTGTATTTTTTCTTTTTTTTTTTTTTTTTTGAGGCAGAGCCTCAAGTTATTCCCCTGGGTAGAGAGCTGTGGCATCACAG
>NW_003852500.1:5184220-5189908 GCF_000181295.1 Otolemur garnettii
GCCGTCATTGTTGTTTGGCGGGTCCAGGCTGGGGATTTGAACCCACCACCTTAGGTGTACGTGGCTGGCGCCTTAGCCTGTTGAGCTATAGGCGCCGAGCCTCCTTCTTACATTTCCATGCTTCATCTCTAACCTGCAGCCTAGACAAGTTACTCTAATACTCTAAGTTACAAAATCATTTGAAAATATTCAAAAATGTAAATTCCTAGCAGAAACAGTACACACATTCTGTGTGTTTTTATTTTAAATATTAATCATTTTTTTACATGGAATGAATTATTTTTTCTCAAGGCAGGATCACAAAGAAAGCAGTGACCTCAACAAGAAACCAAAACTGCATCTTGAAATCAGAGAAACTAGAACAAAATCATTGGAACAAAATTAAAATTCTTCATGTTTTAAGTCTCAGTTTTCTCTTTCTTTTCTTTTTTCCTCAGTTTTCTTATGCATATTGAGTACCAATTTTTTACAGTAACAGGAGTGTTTTACTTCATAACAATTACATACATACATGTTGCTGGTTGTGGTGGCTTATGCCTATAATCCCAGCACTTTTGGATTCTGAGGCAAGAGGATCACTTGACACCAGAAGTTGGCACCTATAATCCCAGCACTTTTGTATGCTGAGGCAAGAGGATCACTTGAGACCAGAAGCTAGAGACCAGCCCAACATAGTGAGACCCTGCCTGTACCAGAAAAAAAAAGAATTAGGTATGGTGGAACACACCTGTAATCCTCACTTCTCAGGAGGCTGCACTGAACTTTGATCATGACACTGCACTCTAGCCTGGGTTGCAGAGTAAGCCCTGTCTCTACAAAATAACTGGCTACATATATTGGTATATACCTAGGTAACTACAAAAATTTTGAGACAGACTATGTAATGGCCCATTATTTCACTTTCAAGAAACACAGATGATAGCGTCCTTTCTGATTCACCTGTGTAAGTTTCAACTTGCTCAGCTTATTAGTGTTGTTAGGAGGGCTTTGTTGGTTTCTGTGCAGATTTTATGTCTTGATTTTTGTGCATCTCAAAACTTTATAATGACCATGTATATGTAGTGTCAACAGAAAAGAAGCTAAACTCTGTAAAATAATTTGAATAAGTTTAGCTAAATTTGAGAATCATGGCCTAGAGCCATACTCAAGGAGCCTGTAATGAAAGATTCCATGATACAAGTATAAGATGCAAATGAAAAATTGAAAGAATTATAATAATTTTTAGAAATTTCAATGAATATTAAATATCCAACAAATAAATAGGGTAAGTGGAAGACCATTAAAAAGAAGAAAGTAAGACAGGGTGCAGTGGTTCACGCCTGAAATCCTAGCACTCTGGGGGCCTGAGGCAGGTGGATTGCTTGAGCTCAGAAGTTTGAGACCAACCTGAGCAAATGGGAGACCCCATCTTCTCAAAACAGCCACACATTGTGGTGGGTATCTGTAGTCCCAGCTGCTTGGGAGGTTGAGGCAAGAGAATCACTTGAGTCCAAGAGTTTGAGGTTGCTGTGAGCTATGATGCCAGGGCACTCAACCCCTGGGTGACCAAGTGAGATTGTTTCTTAAAAAAAAAAAAAGGAAGAAGAAAGTCGAATAGTAGGCAAAGAATATGAGCAGGTGACTGACTAAAGAGTAAATGAAAATGGCTGTTTTAATAATCTTTAACTGAGGTTTTTTATTGTATGGTAATTGTATATCCACATTTGTTTGTAAGAAATAATACAGAGAAATCCCTTGTACCCTTTCCACAGTTTTCCTAGTGATAATATCTTGCAAAACTATAGTACCTCTAAGCCAGGCATAGTGGCTCACACCTGTAATTCTGGCATATATTTGTATATACCTAGGTAACTACGAAAGTTACATAGGAGCCTGAGGCAGGTGGATTGCCTGAGCTTAGGAGTTCAAGACCAGCCTGGGCAAGAGTGAGACTGTGTCTCTACTAAAAATAGAAAAACTAGTGAGGCATTGTGGTGAGCACCCGTAGTCCTAGCCACTTGGGAGGCTGAGCAAGATGATCTCTTGAGCCCAAGGGTTTGAGGTTACTGTGAGCTGTGATGATGCTATGACACTCTTCCCAGGGTGATGGAGATGAGAGTCTGTCTCAAAAACAAAACAAAATACTCCTATAGTACCTCCACCAATCTTATTCAGGTTTTCCCAGTTTTACAGGTACTTACTTGTATATGCATATGAGTATGTATAGTTGGTTATATGTCTTTATTACCACATGTGTAGTTGCACGTATCCATGCCACAGATACAAGATACAGAGCAGTCCATTACTGCAAAGATCCTTCCTGTTGTCCTTGTAGAGCCATACCCACTTCTACCCTGGCGTTATCATCCCCCTATCCTCACCTCTACAACCTTACCCCTAAACCCTAGCAACTACTACTCTGTTTTTCTTTCAAAAATGATATGGAATAGCTTTTTACATTTGGGATAATTCCCTAGTAGTTCATCCAGGATCTGTGTGTGTCAATAGTTTATTCCTTTTTGTTATTAACTAGTATGTCATGATCTGATGTACCACGATATAACTATTCACATGTTGAAGGGCATCTGTGTTATTTCCAGTTTTTGGCTATTAAAAATAAAGCTGCTGTGAATGTATCATCTTACACTTACACCAGCCAATGTATGCATGATCCAGTTTCTCTCTATCGCTGTTTTTTTGTTTTAGTGATTGTGATGGGTATGCAGTAATATCTCACTGTAATACTAAGTTGCATGAAAATCTTTTTGTTTATATTGCCATCAGTATATTCTCTCTCTTTTTTTAAAATTGAGACAGAACCTCAAGCTGTCCCGCTGGGTAGAGTGCTGTGGCACAGCACTCCATTACAGCAACCTCCATCTCCTGGGCTAAAGCAAGTCTCCTGCCTCTGCCTCCCAAGTAGCTGGGCCCAGCCTGGATTTGAACCTGCCACCTTAGGTGTATGTGGCTGGCGCCTTAGCCACTTGAGCCACAGGCACCGAGCCCCGCGTCTCACTTTGTCACCTTCAGTAGTGTGCCATGGTGTCATAGCTCACAGCAACCTCAAACTCTTGGGCTCAAGTGATTCTTTTGCCTCAGTCTCCCTAGTAGCTGGGACTACAGGCACCCACCCCAACACCCAGCTTTCTTTTTTTTGTTGTTTGTTTAGCAGGCCCAGGCAGCGTTGGAACCCACCAGCCCCGGAGCATGTAGCCAGCACCCTAACCACCGACCTACGGGCGCCCAGCCTGTATATTCATTGAAATGTAGGGGAAGAATATTAATTTTTCCTTAAACCACCCATAGGTTTTAATTTGGAGTGGTCTCCTATAATAAAAGATAAATTAACAAGAGAGAAACAAGTTTATTAACAGGTATATTTCATATCTACACGAGGCCCCCAAGGAATGAGTAGTTCTCAAAGATGTGGCTTTGAATTTCAGCTTATACAGCATCTTCAACAAAACAATTTCCAAAAAAGTGGTATGACAGAGGAAAAGGACTTTGAGTCTCTAGGGGTGGCAACTTGTGGGAAGGAAAAAAAATAGCAAATAAAGGCTTGTTAGTATAGCTCATTAATATAGATTTCTCTGGTGCCATATTCAGTATGGTAGGGTCTCACTTTGTCTTTGAGACAATGGTTAACCATTGTTAACTTTTGTTCTTCCTGGTAGGCAGGGTGGCAGGATACCTTTTGTCTTTGTAAATCTATGTCCTATAGGGAGTGGTTAACCTTTGTTCTTCCTGGTAGACAGGGTGGCGGGATATCTTTTGTCTTTGTAAATCTATGTCCCACTTTTAGACAAATAGGGAGGGCCGAGAATTTCTAGTATCTGCTTCTTAATTGCCTTCAGTGCAATGACCTTTCATATTTTAGGGTGGCATTGGTCTTCTACATTACCATTTTCTGTTTGGATTTTTTTTTTTTTTTACTTACCGAGTTTTAAGAGTTCTTTGTGTATTTTGGATAGTAATCCTTTGTCAGATGTATGGTTTGAAAATATTTTCTCCTGGTTTGTAACTTGTCTTTTTATCTTTACAGAGTGTTGTACAGACAGAAGTTTTCCATTTCCATGAGATCCAGTTTATCACTATTTCCTGTTATAGATCTTACTTTTCTTATTGTGTCTCAGGGTTTGTTTTTTTTTTTTTTTGCCTAACCAAAAGTCCAAAGACTTTCTCCCCCTTTTTTCCCTAAAAATTTTTATAGATTAAGTACTGCAGTTAGAGTTAAAATTTGTATAAGATAGGTTTAGGTTGAGATTCAGTTTTTCCCTATGAATGTACAATTGCTCCATCACCATTTCTTGAAAAATTTGAAATTTTTTTTCAATAAATTGTGAAAATTCCACTGAAATTTGTGAAAATTTTATTGAGCTGCTTTTGCACCTTCATCAGAGATCATTTGGCCATATTTGTGTGGATCTGTTTCTGTGTTCTCTTTTGCGTTCCATTGGTCTGTGTGCCTCTCCCTCTGCAGATACCGCATCTTGATTGCTGTAACTTAAAGTGAGCCTTAATAGTGGCTAGAGTGATTCCTATCACTTTATGCTTTTTCAGAATTTCTTTAGCTATTCTATGGCCTGTCCCTTCCATATAAGTTTTAGAATAAGCCAGCCTTTGTTTATAAAAGTCCTTGTTGAGATTTTGATAGGAATTTCATCTAGATACTGATTTTAAGGGTAAGGTATTTATTGACTGCTTCAGTTAGCCATCTTTGTCAGCTAATATCTTCTTGTCCCTTTTTTCCTTTTTTTGGCCAGGGCTGGGTTTGAACCCCACCTCTGGCATAGGGGGCTGGTGCCCTACCCCTTTGAGCCACAGCACCACCCCATATCTTCCTGTCCCTGAATTTAGCATTCCTTGTCACTTTACTTAATCTGGTCATTCATTCGTTCATTAGCAACTATTTATGACTGTTCTGTGTCTTAATAAATGTTGAATTGCAGATTCTCTTCTAAGAGAATTGTATATTTTAAATTGTTCACTTGGAATGAGAGAGCTATTTGGTATATAAGATATTTATGTTTCCCCTTGATGAGTATTTGGGACAGAAGAAAATGACCCCTAAGTGCCTTTGTTAGCTATTGCTTGTTGTATTGCCTTATTTCAGCTTACTTATTGGTAAAATTGAACATCTTGCCATAACTTCTCAGCTGGAGTTACAGTGCCATATGTGGTATTTCAGCTTTAGCTATAATTGGAGATTAAGAACTTAGATTACATATTCCTTAATACTAACATAACGCCTTCTATAATAACATGTGTTTGAGTTACAGTTATTAAAAGAAATCTTTCTTTCCCAGGTATTAAAAGAAATCCATTTAAACTCCCAGAATCATCTGCTGTGACTTCTCAAGATGCTATTTTATCATGGTTTCTTATATTTGTTCACCACTGTTACTTGTGTGTATTGTCCACTTTTGAATTCCTTTTAAAAAAAAAAAGTTGACATTATTTTTTGTTTTGTTGGAATGTAAGGGTGATATCCTCGCTGGGGCTTGGCCTGCCTGAACATCTTTGAATGAGACTCTGTTCAGAAGGCTTTGTCCAGATTCTTGCCCAGATTTTTCCCTGCTGATGTTTCACTTGGTCCAGTAGATGCAAAGTCAGGTTCTGACGTTTACATTGATTTGTATTCTTGTAGGGCCATCAGTTTTTATTTTGTTTGTATTGGCATTTTGTTTTTTGTTTTTTTTTTTTTTTTTT
>NW_003852500.1:5189997-5193880 GCF_000181295.1 Otolemur garnettii
GCGAGTCTCTTGCCTCCGCCTCCCAAGTAGCTGGGACCACAGGCGCCCGCCACAACGCCTGGCTATTTTTTGGTTGCAGCCGTCGTTGTTTGGCGAGTCCAGGCTGGGGATTCGAACCCGCCACCTTAGGTGTACGTGGCTGGCGCCTTAGCCGGTTGAGCTATAGGCGCCGAGCCTGTATTGGCATTTTGAAGGATATATTTTTATTTTTGGAGTACAGAAATTTCTTCTGCTCAGAGATGTTTTGGAAAATATACATAGTTATATTATCATCTTTTTTCTATTGTTGCTTATTCTTTAGCCTCTCTGTTTTCCCTTGGAATTTCTTCTAGAATGATATTTCATCTCTAGATTTCATCATCCATGTGTCTTAACTTGTTTATTTTTATTTCCATCTCTCTTTTTTGCATTTTTTTTTTTTTTTTTTTTGGCCAGGGCTGGGTTTGGGGCTCTGGTATATGGGGCCAACGCCCTACTCCTTTGAGCCACAGGCGCCGCCCTCCATCTCTCTTTTTTGTACTATTTTCCTTCTTCATTGTATTTCTAAGCCTTCTTTTGACGTCCTTTTTTTCTTTTTTTGAGACAGTCTTACTTTGTCTCCCTTGGCAGAGTGCTGAGGCATCATAGCTCACAGCAACTTCAAACTCTTGGGCTCAAGTGATCCCCTTGTCTTAGCCTCCCAAGTAGCTGGGACTATAGGTGCCCACCACAGTGCCTGGATGTTTTTAGAGACAGGGTCTTGATCTGGCTCAGGCTGGTCTCAAACCCATGAACTCAGGTGATCCACCTGCCTCAGCCTCCCAGAGTGCTAGGATTACAGACCTGAGCCACTGTGCCCAACCTTTTAAGGTCCTTTAGATTTTTTTTTTTTTTTTTTTTACATTGTCAGAATTTGAGAACCATGTTTTTAATTTCTTAGTATTTTTTCTTTCCAATGACTTCATATCATTATTGGTTTAAATATAATAGTCTTAAGATTTTATTTGAGAGTATTAAAATTAATTAATTTTTCTTTTTCTTATAATGATGTTGGTCTCTTAGGATTCACATCTAGTCATCTTGGTGCTTATGCTTTGTGCTGTTGATTTTCCTCAAATATCTGTTGTTTGTTTTCTATTCATATATAAAAGAGAAAAAAATAGTTTGATCAGCATAGGTAGCTAATGTGAATTCGCTCAGCTGATGAGAAACCTGTCTCTATTGTTCTCTCCCTCAATGGAAAGGCTCATCTGAGGATAGCAGGTGAATTGGTAAGGAAACATAGATAGATGGGAAAGGTAACAGGCTTCCCACCAGAACCCAGGAGGATTTCCACACTCATTGCTGTACTTGAAATGGATATCATGCCTCTGACTTCTATTTGATCTTTTTGATTCTCTATCTTAAATAGAGATAGAGAATCTCTTTGATCTTATTTTCTGTATCTAAAAAAATCAGAAATTGTATTTTTTGTTCTTCTGCAGGAGGGGTCCCTTTCCAGCAGTATTCTGCTTTCATTATGTATTTATTTATTTATTTATTTTTTTTTTTTTGAGTGATATAGTGACAGAGTCTCACTATGTTTCCCCCAGTAGAGTGTCATGGCATCACAGCTCACAGCAACCTCAAACTCCTGGGCTTAAGTGACTCTTACCTCAGCCTCCCAAGTAGCTGGGACTATAGGCGCCCAGCACAACACTCGGCTATTTTTTTTTTTTGTAGTTGTCATTATTGTTTAGCAGGCCTGGGCCGAGCTCGAACCCATCAACCCTGGTATATGTGGCTGGCGCCCTAACCACTGAGCTATGGGTGCGTAGCCCATTATGTAATTACCTTTATATTTCTTTACTAATATTTTGGAGTTAGGAAAGATACATATTTACCTCGGACTAGAAGAAAATTACAGATTCACACAAAAGAAAGAAATAGCATATTAACTCCATAAACGCATTCTCAACTTCACCAATTATCAACTCAGAGCCAGTATTGCTTCATTTTTACTTTCACCCATTTCTGCTGAGATTATTTTCAAATTCAAGATAAATTATTTTCTTTGCAAATATGTTAGTATGCACCTCTAAAAGATATGGCCTCTTTTTCTTAACCTTTAATATGAAAATTTTCTTTCTTTTTTTTTTTTCAGTGTTCAAATGGATTTTGTTTTATTTTTTTCTTATATTAAGTCATATACACATAGATCATGAATACATTTATGCTTTTATGGGGTACAAAGTGTTGATTTTTTAAATATATTCATATTTCAAATAAAACAGACACCAAAATAATTTTTACCTAGATTCATCGGTTAACATTTTTGCCTTACTTGCTTTATCTCCTCTCATTTTATTTTGAAATGTATTTGAAAATAAACTCCACACATTATAACTGTTTGCCTTAATTAGTTTGTTATGCATTTCCTCTGAAAAAGGACGTTTATTTACCTAACCAATACCTGGGAAGAGAAATTAAATTTTGCCAGGAACCCAGAAGCCTCATGTGTGTCCTTCCATTCACTTTCCTGAGGAGTAAGCACTGTTCCAATTAATGTTGTCTGGTTTTGAACTTTATATAAATGGACTAGTACAGAATGTACCTTTTTATCTGGCTATTGTTGCTCAACTTTATGTTTTTTTATTAGTGATTACTATGGAGATTACAATTAACATCCTGCATTTATAACAGTCTGGATTGAATTGATATCAGCTTTGTCTCAAATAAAGCTCTGGTCCTGTACAGCTACATTTTTCCCCTCACAAATTACATCTTTATGAATTATGTGCCCAATGACATAAATTTATAATTACTGTTTATGTATTTAGCTCAGATTCATTTAGGAAATAAAAACTGGAGTTATAAACCCAAATACAAAATGCTGACTTTTGTACTTAAACAGTTGACCTTTTACCTTTACCAGAGATCTATATTTCATCATTTCAACCTGAAGGATTCCATTTAGCATTTCCTGTAGGACAGGATTTGTAATAATCAACTCTCTCAACTTCTGTTTATCTGAAATGTCTCAATTTCTCCTTCTTCCTCTTTTTTTTTTTTGAGACAATCTTGCTTTGTCACTGGGGCTAGAGTGCCATGGCATCAGCCCAGCTCCCAGCAACCTACAACTTTTGGGCTCAGGCTATCATCTTATGTATCAATCTCCTGAGTAGCCCAGCTAATTTTTGTTTCCTACTTTGGGTAGTGATGGGATCTTGCTCTTGCTCAGGCTGGTCTCAAACTCTGAGCTCAAGGGATCTTCCCACCTCAGCCTCTTAGAGTGCTGGTATTATAGGAGTGAACCATTGAACCCAGTCTCTTCTTCATTTTTGAAAGATAGATTTGCCAGTTTTACCACTCTCAGTTAGCAGGGGGTTTTTGTTTTTGACTTTTTCTTGTCTTTCTTTTTTTTTTTTGAAGACCGTCTCAGTCACCCTGGGATTGAGTACTATGGCATCATAGCTCACAGCAACCTCAAACTCTTGGACTCAACTGATTTTCTTGCCTCAGCCTCCTGAGTAGCTAGAACTACAAGTGCCTGCCATAACGCCTGGCTATTTTTAGAGACAAGGTCCTACTCTGGCTCTGGCTGGTCTTGAACTCCTGAGGTCAGGCAATCCACCCGCCTTGGCTTCCCAAAATGCTAGGATGACAGATGTGAGGCACTGTGCCTGGCTCTGATTTTTTCTTTTCTAATACTTTAAAGATGTCATTCCACTGCTGTCTGGTCTCCATGGTATCTTTAACATTCATTGCTTTTATTTGGCTTTTGTTAGTTTGATTATAATATGCCTTAGTGATCTCTTTGAATTTTTCTTACTTGAAGTTTGTTGAGCTTCTTGGACTTAAGATTTGTGTCCTTCATGAAGTTTGGGCAGTTTTTAATTCATTATTTCTTTTTTTTTTTTTTTTT
>NW_003852500.1:5194520-5196400 GCF_000181295.1 Otolemur garnettii
CCTGCCAGCCCTGGTGAATGTGGCCTGTGCCCTAGCCGCTGAGCTACAGGCACTGAGCTGCTAATGAATATTTTATTTCACTCATTTTACTTTTTAGCCTTAGAATTTCTACTTTTCTTAGTGGATAACTTCTGACTTAGTCTATACATTGCTTTTGTCATTTCCTTAAGTTTTTTAGTCCATAATTTTCTTTACCTTTTTGAGCATATTGAAGATAGTTTATTTAAGGTCTTTGTCTAGTAAATCAAATCAAAGGGGGATTTTTTCCCCCTTCTTTGAGTGGACAGTGTATTCTTATGCCTTTGTATACTTTATATATTTTGTTGAAAACTGGATATTTGAATAATTTCATGTGGTAACTGAAAATCAGATTCTTACCCTTCCCCAGGGTTTGCTGGGTTTTTTGTTTGCTTTTGGGCTTTTTGGGGGGAGGGTGTGGGAGGCTTTTTTGTTTGTTTCTGAAATAGAGTCGGCTCTGTCGCTCTGTCATCCAGTCTAGAGTGCCTCACCCTAGCTCACAGCAACCGCAAACTCTTGGGTTCAAGTGATCGTGGGGCCTTAGTCTCCTGAGTAGCTAGAACTATAGGAGTCATGATGCCTGGCTAATTTTTCTATTTTTAATGGTGACAGGATCTCTCTTTTGCTCAAGCTGGTCTCCAACTCCTGGCCTCAAACAATTTCCCGGCCTCAGCTTCCCAGAGTGCTAGGATTACAAGTGTGAGCCACCTTGCCTGCCCTGTTTTTCATTTTTGAAGACTGCAGTTGTCTGTTTGTTTAGTTACATTTCTATACTATTTTTGTAAAAACTGGTTTCCTTGTGTGTGGTGTGAAGTTTCTGTTCCTGGGTTTGTGTTGAGCTAATGCTTTTATGGAGATGTCATTGAATACCAATTGCTAAAAACAACAACAAACAACCCCACTTTTCTGAATGTTTGCAGCTTGGTTCTGAGCTGAGGTGCTTTTTAATGCTTAGCCAGGCTATTTACAACCCTGCTTTACAACCCTGATATAGCCTTTTATCCTGATCACACTGAATGTAGAGGTCAGCCGGAAGTAGAAGCCTACGGTTGTCTTAAAGCTTGTGAGTATGCACCCTATCCTGGGTATGTACATTGATTTCCAAATTCCCTAGTATACATGGGATGTTTTTGAAAGTTCTAATTTTCCAAAGAAACTCTCTCCAGGCTTTAAGTGGCATACTGTATATGTCAACCATAACCTTTTGCCCTGCCCCAGGCAACTAAAGGTATTTCGTTCCCATTAACAGTGTTTTCGAGCAATGCCTGTTTTCTGCCCTGAGTTCTGAAATGGGCAAGCATCTTGCATCAATTCTTCAGGTAGTTTCCACACAGGTTAGAACAGACAAACACAGTTCTTTGTAAGTTCTTCTCTGATCCCTCCAGAATCAAGGACCAGGATCTCACACTTGGAATATGGGATGCCATCTCAGTGTTGCCACCAAGCCTGGTAAGGGCAAGTAGAAATGCCACTTTCTGCCATTCAAGTTTACTTGTTCTTGATTCAGTGTTCACTTGATTGCAGTGAGCCTTTGACCTTCTTGGAGTTCTGGCAAAGTTTATTCGACAGTTCCTAGTTGTTTTTTGATGTCTCTGTGAGGGACCTGAGCTTTATGCTGTCCACGTCTCCATAACATCACTTCACTTCATTAATCCTGTCCTCTTAGTGAATATTTTTTACTAATAAACTTATTCACTTCAGAAGAGTTTTAGAGTTATAGAAAAATCATGAAAATATTATGTCATTAAATCTGAAATGTCTGATTTAGAATTAGAAGTTTAGTTTGTTATATCTCAAACAAGAAGCAGTACAATTAAAATCTGTGCCTAAACTATTGACACAATTTTGGCATCTTTTTTTTT
>NW_003852500.1:5196664-5215433 GCF_000181295.1 Otolemur garnettii
GCTCACAGCAACCTCCAACTCCTGGGCTCAAGCGAGTCTCCTGCCTCAGCCTCCCAAGTAGCTGGGACCACAGGCGCCCAACACAACGCCTGGCTAATTTTTTGGTTGCAGCCATCATTGTTGTTTGGCAGCCCGGGCTGGATTCGAACTCACCACCTTGGGTCTACATGGCTGGCACCTTAGCCACTTGAGCCACAGATGCCGAGCCAATTTTGGCATCTTAATGGTAGGTTGTATATGCCAACAGCCGGGAAGTCTTAGAGAGTGAATGGTGACAAAAATCACAAAAGGCATTTTCTGAAGCTTGTTGAGAATTGAATATTTTTTCTTGTAAAAAGTGGTCCAAATCATGGAAGAAGTTGGTAGTCATTTGGTGCAAGGTCTGGTAGATATGGTAGATGACAGAGAGTTTCCAAGTCTAGCTTCTGTAGTTTAAGCAGCATTGTTTGTGTGACAGTGTTGTCTTACAAGAGGATTGGCCTACCTGTATTGACCAGTCCTGGCTGTTTAATTGCAAGCATCCTCATCATTTTATCCAATCCCTTACAGTAGGAAGCCACTGTAATCAATTGATCAGGTTTTATGAAGTTATAGTGGATAACACCACCAAACAGACCCCATTAGCTTTTTTTTGATGAATATTTTGTTTTGGACAGTGTTTTTGGCACTTGGTCTTTAACCATTATTCTGAAGAGTTGTGATAGTCAAAAAGAATCCATTTTTTCATTACAGGGAACAATGTGGTATAGAAACAGTTTTCCTATGACAACAAAGGCAAGCTTCAAGGTGATTTCTGTTCGGACACTCATTTAATCCATGCAGAAGCCATCTATCCACCTTCTTTACCTTGTTGATTTATTTCAAATGGTCCATTGTTGTTGGAATAGTGACATCAAATCTTGCTGCTAATTCACATGTAGGTTGAGATGGATTTGCTTCCATTACAGTGTTCAGCTCATCATTATCCTCCTTGGTCTCAGGTCACCCATGACGCTCACTTTCAAAATTTAAATCACCAGATTGGAACTTCTCAAACCATTGCTATCCAGTGCATTCATTAGCCACAGCCTTCCCAAACAGTTCGTTGAGACTTTGAGCTTTCTGTGCTGCATTGGGTCTATGATAATGAAACTCATATTTGAAAAATAACATGAATTTTTGACTTGCTCATGGTTTCACAAAAATTACTCTAAACCAGTGGTTCTCAACCTTCCTAATGCCATGCTCTTTTAATACAGTTCCTATGGGTTGTGACCCACAGGTTGAGAACCACTGCTCTAAACAAAAATTGAAAGATAAGCACAAGCCAAAACATGTTTTTGAAAGAATGAGGAGGTACCTTCACAAAAAACAAACAAAAACAAGAAGCGTCAAAGTGCAGTGTCAAAGATAGCAACCGTCAAACTTAGTTCTTAAGGAAATCAGACAGTTCATACTTCAGAGTATAGAGAGGTCCCATATACATCCCTTTAGACATAGTGTCTTCTGTTATTAACATATTAATATATTTGTCTGTTATTAACATATTAATATATTTGTCACAACTAATGTTAACAATATTGATTTATTATTAAGTAATGACCACTTTATTGAGATTTTCCTAATTTTTCCCTAATTGAGTTTTTCTATTTTGGGATATTCACATTTTACTTAGTTATCTTGTTTCCTTAGACTCCTTGACTGGAACAGTTTCTCAGATGTTCTTCATTTTGATGACCTTGACAGTTTTGAATACAAATCAGGGTTTTGTAGAATGCTCCCTAGTTTATATTTGTCATTTTTCTCAGATTTAGACTGGACTTAGAGTTTCTTAGAGGAAGACTACAGAGGTAAAGTGTTATTTGGTCACATAATATCAAGGGAAAATGCTATCAACATGACTTATTACTATTGATGTGTCACTGTTGATTAACTGGCTGAGGTAGTGTGGTCACATTTCTTCACTGTAAAGTTACTCTTTCTTCCTATGTTTTCATACTGTTCTCTTTGGAAGGAAGTGGAGCGTTATGGTATACCTTGTTAATGGCAGAGTATCCACATAAATGATTAGTAATTCCACATGGGAGATTTGTCTGTTCTCTCCCATTTATTCATTTAATCATTTATTTATGTTAGTATGAACTCATGGCTAGTTATTTTGTACTTTGGTTATTATCTGATGCTGCCTTGTTCATTTTGTTGCTCAGATGATTTCAGTTTAGTCATTAAGACCTCTTTTCATTGGTTCCTGTGTCTCTTTGGGGGATGGGATATGTCCCCTTAGACATAGCCCATTTTTATATTTTTATTTGCATACTTCTCCCTTATTTATTGTCACCAAAAGTTATTTCAGGATCATCTTATATGTTCCTGTCCCAGCCCTAGAATCAGCCATTTCCCAAGGAGTACCTATTCTTTTATTGGAGCATGTTGTTAGAAAGATTGTATGATATTAGATTGGGACACTAGGTGTACCTGTTGTTACTGATGTATCATTGCATGTGGAGTCTCTCTGTTGACTGAACAAGGAAATATATGTGTATACTCCTGTATACACCCCTCTCTATAAGTGTTCTGGTGTATAGCCATCTATATTTATATCAAGCTAAATATTAATTCATACTCCTATCTTTTGCTCTAATCCATTACTATATAGAACATTCTAGCTTTTCCCCTTGCTTGTCTGTAACCTTTCACTTTAACAATGGGAAATCTGCCTACTACCATCTGCTTTCCATTTACTTAATTGTTCATTTCTGATATACATGTGCACGTGATTTCAGAGTTCTAAACTCGTGGACTCTTGATTCCATCCAGTGTTTGGTGATTATAAATGGAGCTGCTATAAATATTCATATGAAGTTTTTTTGCATGGGCATAAGTTTTCATATATGTTCAGTAAATGCCCAAAGTGTGAAATTGGTGGATTGTGTGGTAAAACTATTTAGCTTGTGAGAAACTGCTAAACTGTCTTCTAGAGGTACTGTATCATTTTACATTCCTACCAACTGTGAATCAGAATTCCTATTGCTCTGTATCTGAACCTGAAATTGATAGTTTCTCTGTTTTAGATTTAACCATTCTGATAAATTTCATGGTATCTTATTTGGTATCAATAATGACAAATGATATTCAACATTTGTTCATGTGGTTATTTGTTGTATGTATGTCTTTGGCGACAATGTCTGATAAGATCTTTTGTCCATTTTTCAAGTAGTTTTTTAATTGAGTTTTGAGGGTTATTAGAAAAATATTTTCTCACAGTCTATAGCTTTCTTTTACATTATTGTAGAAGAGCCTTTTAGAGAGCAAAATATGCATCTGATGCTGTATTTAGTAGTACACATTTTCTTAAGTGTACTACTTTCTCTGCATCCCACACATTTTGACAAGTGATATTTTCATTTTTATTTCATTAAAAATATTTTAAAATTGGCTCAAGCGGCTAAGGCGCCAGCCACATACACCTAAGGTGGCGGGTTCGAATCCCCAGCCCGGGCCCGCCAAACAACAATGATGGCTGCAACCAAAAAATGGCCAGGCCTTGTGGTGGACGCCTGTGAGCCCTGAGACTCTCTTGAGCCCAGGAGTTGGAGGTTGCTGTGAGCTATGATGCCACAGCACTCTACCCAGGGGGACAGCTTGAGGCTCTGTCTAAAAAAAAAAAAAAATTTAAAATTGAAGACTTCTTCTTTGGCTTATAGGTTACTTAGAAGTATATTGTTTAGCTTTCAAATTTTGGAGAGATTTTCCAGCTATCTATTGCATGTTGGTTTCTATTCAGTTCCACTGTGGTCTGAAAATATACTTCATGATAGTTTGGGGTTTTTTTTGTAGAGACAGAGTCTCACTTTATTACCCTTGGTAGAGTGCCGTGGTATCACATAGCTCACAGCAACTTCCAACTTCTGGGCTTAAGTGATTCTCTTGCCTCAGCCTCTGAGTAGCTGGGACTACAGGCACCTGCCACAACGCCCGGCTATTTTTTTTGGTTGTAGTTCAGTTTGGGCTGGGTTTGAAACTGCCACCCTCAGTATATGGGGCTGGTGCCCTACTTACTGAGCCACAGGCACCACCTCATATGATAGTTTTTGCTTTAAGTTTGTTAAAGTGGCCAGGAACTATGGCATACACCTGTAATCCTAGCCCTTGAGAAGGCTGAGGCAGGTGGATTGCCTGAGCTCACAGGTTGGAGACCAGCCTGAACCAGAGTGAGAACTGGTCTCTAAAAATAGCTGGGTATTGTGGTGGGTGCCTGTAGTCCTAGCTACTTGGGAGGCTGAGGCAAGAAAATCTCTTGAGCCCAAGAATTTGAGGTTCGACTTGGCTCCCATAGCTCAGTGAGTAGGGTGCCGGTCACATACACTGAGGCTGGTGGGTTCGAGCCTGGCCTGGGCCTGTAAAACAACAATGTCAACTACAAACAAAAAATAGCAGGTCATTGTGGCTGACACTTCTATTCTCAGCTACTCAGGAGGCTGAAGCAAGAGAATCACTTAAGCCCAGGAGTCTGAAGTTGCTGTAAGCTGTGATGCCACAGCACTCTACCAAGGGTGACAAAGTGGGACTTTCGTCTCAAAAAAAAGAAAAATGTCTGTGAAAGCGTGTTTTATGGCTCAGAATATGGTCTGTATTGGTAAATGTTCCACATGAGCACAAATAAAATGATAGAATATGTATTTTATTGTTTAGGGTGGGGAGTATTTTATAAATAAATGTCAGATCAAGTTAATAGTGCTGTTCAGGTCATGCTTACTGATTTTCAGACTACTTAATCTGTCAAACTGACAGTGGGGAGTTGGAAGTCTCCAGCTGTGATATAGATTTCTAAGTTCTCATCACTTCTATAGGTTTTTACTTTATGTATTGTGATAGTCCTTTATTTAGATGCACATATGTTTCACATTTTGTTTTTTAATATGATTTTGAATCCATCTAATTAGCTCTTAATTTCAGATTATTTTACTTTTCATCTCTAGAATGCCTATTTTATGTGTATATGTATGTGTGTGTATAAGAGGTATGTGTATATATTTATGTATACATGTATAAGGGGTCCCCAAAAGGAAACCCAAGTTTAATGGGTTTATTTTACTTTTTATCTCTAGAATGCCTAAATTTCATTTTACTTTTCATCTCTAGAATGCCTATTTTATGTGTATATGTGTATATGTATGTGTATGTATAAGCAGTGTGTGTATATATCTATGTATACAGTATAAGAGGTCCCCCAAATGACACATTTAATGATTCCCTAGAATGACTCATCATATAGTGAAAAGAGACAAAGCAAAATCAGCAAAATGCTCCCAATGAAGTCTCACAGAACATACCAAAGTCCTCTAAAAGTGACATGTGACAACACATGTGAAATGTTAGGCCAACTCAGTAAATACTTGGTGCCCAGAGTTTTTTATCAGGGACCAGTCACCTCAGTACCCTTGGCCTAGCAAGTGCCAAAATTCTAGACTCCCAGAAGGAATGCACGTATTTTATGTAAACTTTGTTGTTTACATAAATATTTCAGGTTTAGTGAGTCATTTTTATCAGCATATTATTAGAAATCTCCAGATGCTAATCAAGTATGATCCTCTTGTAGCAGACCTTTCAAAGGGTAGCAGTCTCAGGCCTGCTCTACTAACCTTTTTTCGTGTAATACACATACTATATACTATTGAACTTCTTCTTCTTGTTTATGTTAATATTTTCCTTTGTTTTATTTAACATATTAATCATAATTCATTTTGAAGTTTTTGTTTGTTAATTCCCAGTGTCTGGGTCACCTGTATGTCTGCTTTTATTATCTATTTTTTTCTTGAGCTCTGTCTCTTCACATACCATGACATTTTTTACTGGATACCAAATAGTGTGTTTAAAAATAAAAAATAAAAAATCGTTAAAAGGCTCCAAAAGTGATCTCTTTAAGCAGAGAGGATTTATCTTTTTTTTTTCTCTAATGTGCAGACAGACTGCAGGGCAGTCAGGTTAATAAATCACATGTGGAGCATGGTCAGAGCCTATGCTGTTCCTTTCAATCCGATTTATTAATTTTTACAACTGAAAGTGTTCCTTGATGAAAGGTAATATGAAAGAACTGACTTTTCCTCTGTAACTCCAATCTATTCCAATTATAAGCACTTCAATAACAGAAACCATATTTGTTTATTTTCATCAGTAGCATTCACAGCAGCGGGGACAATTCTAGACCCTAAGCAGAAACTCAAGTTGTACAAGATATTTTGTATTCTATATAGTACAGCACAAAGAGAGGTATCCTAAACTTGTGTGTCATTTTTTAGTACACTTCAGAGAGATTCGTTTTCTTAAATCTTTTTCTACATCAGTTAGTTCTGACTACTTCATATAGAAAAGGAATATACTGTTACAGGAACGAGTGTCATTCAAGGACATATGTGTGGACTTCACCCAGGAAGAGTGGTCTCTTCTGGACTCCACTCAGAAGGTACTATACAGAGATGTGATCCTGGAAAATTACGGCAACCTTGTCTCAGTAGGTAAGGATTTCTTTTTTCCATTTGGCTGCCAATAGCATGTGTTCTTTGGGGTGTTTTTTGTTTGTTCTTTTTTTTGACAAAGTGTTGCTCTGTTGCCTTGGGTAGAGTGCAGTGCCGTCATCACAGCAACATCAGCTTCCTGGGCTCAGGCATTCTTATGCCACCTTCTGAGTAGCTGGGACTACAGACCTGTGCCATGACACCTGACTAATTGTCCTATTTTTAGTAGAGATGGGGGTCTCACTCTTGCTTAGGCTGGTCTTAGACTCCTAAGCTCAAGCAGTTTTCCTGACTCAGCCTCTCAGAGTGTTAGGATTATAGGTGTGAGCCATCACCCCCAGCCCAGTAGCATACATTTTTTTAGTTGCTGGAGCATATGCATGCACTGCAGTTTTTTTATTTGAAGCTTGAGAGTCAAGGCTGTGAGATGACTGAAACCTTTTGACCACCATGCAGAATATGCTCTTCCCTCCTTAGAGATTGGTTCACTTAAGCACCTTCCTTGAGCTCCTGGAGCAGTACCTTCTTTCCCCATCATTTTTTCAGAGTCCCTGAAGGCAATATCTTTGGCCCCAGTCCTGTTATTTTCTTTTAACAGGGCATTGTGTTACTAAGCCAGAAGTGATCTTCAAGATAGAGCAAGGAGAAGAGCCCTGGATCTTAGAGAAAGGATTCCCAAGCCAGTGCTACCCAGGTGAGTTAGGTCAAGGCAAATGGAAGCCAGAGGAAATTAGAACTTAGGTCATTGGTTTAGTGTTTGTCACCTTTGCAGTATTTTAAAAAACTTTCTATTTTTTAGCTTTAGCCCGCTGGAAATTATGAGAGACATTGCCACATCCCTGTTACTTTATCTCTCTTCCATATGTTACTCTCATTCATAAATGCTTTTCCTTTTTTTCTGACATGTTAAGAGTGATTTACCTTTTAGACTTAGTAGGCCACATGTAGTCTTGGTTCTTATTGCTATTGTTTGTTTCGCTTCCTATTTATTCCTCCTCTTCTTTCTCTTCTTCCTCTTCCTCCCTTCTCTTTCTGTCCTCTTCCCTGCTGCTACTTCCAAATTTTTCCCTTTAAAAATGTAAAGGGAAAAGGTTGTTAGCTCAAAGGTCATTGCTTTGCAGTGATGGTTTGCCAATTTCTTTTCTAAAGTGTGGTTGTATATAGCTGAGAGTAGTCTTGGGACAGTACCACTTTTATATGGCATTAAATTCATCCATTAGAGGAGATTAAGAAAGAACATCTCAGCTACATAAAAGTTAAATAAGGTACATCCTATAGTCCTTAGATGGCAGCGCAGTGGAGTCACTGTACGAAATTTCTCACTGGTCTCTTCATGGTCCTGTTGTTACTTTCCATTCAAAATCACCTTCTCCATCTCTTTATATTCTCGCTTTTCACTAATGTCGCTCACAAGCAGAACGGTTTTTCTCATTCCTGACTTGATCTAAGTCTTAATTGGTTCTTTTTCTTTTTAAACTAGAGCATTCAGTTTATCTTCACTGGCCTGACAAAGTAAGCTATAGTTGCTCTTTAATAAATGAAAGTCCCTAATAAATGAAAGTCCCCTTTGACTATTACATTTGGTCCTAATCTGCTTGTCTTAAAATTTCTTTCTTTTTGCTGTCCAGAATTTATATTGAACCCTATCCTTTCCTGTATCTTGAATTTTGTTTATATTTTCTCATTTATCTAAAACTTTCATTCTCGTTAGCTTTGCCTTTTTTCGGATAATTAATGTTAGAGCTCAATTTTTTGGTATAACACAAATAGTTCATATTTTATAACACTAATTCATCAGTGGCTGTATGTCAGGAACATCAGGTCTGTTCGGATAGCTTTTGATTAGGGTTTTTTACCTATTGAGTTGTTTTTTTTTTTTTAGCAGAGTCTCACGTTGTCACCCTTGATAGAGTGCCCTGGTATCATATAATTCATAGCAACCTCAAACTCTTGGGCTCAGGGATTCTTTTGCCTCAGCCTCCTGAGTAGCTGGGACTACAGGTGACTGCCACAATGCCCAGCTATTTTTAGAGACGAGTTCTCATTCTCACTCTGGCTCAGGCTGGTCTCAAACTCTTGAGCTGAAGCAATCCATCCACCTCAGCCTCCCAGAGTGCTAGGATTATAGTCATGAACCACCATGCCTGGCCCTCCCTGTTGAGATTTTGTTCTTCCAGAGAGACTAGCTTCTCTTACCTTTCCTAATTCTGATATTTTAATAACTGCTTTGTTGATTATCTGTGGAGCAAGGTTTAGAAGAAGTCATTCTTTTTCATCCATTCAAAGAGCATTCTATAGTACTGTAAGTGTATATTTCCATTTTTTGTCTTCATGTATAATAATTCATCAGGTATGGGTTGGAAATGATTCACATGCGTATTGCTTTTTTAAGAATAACTCATGTACTGTCTCCTTGGCAGGGGCAGAGGAGACAAGACTGGAGTAACTTCTGCCAAGAACCAGGCTGTGGTCATGACAGAGGCTATAGCACTGAGCAGAGGATTTCTTTTATGTTGCCATGAATTATAAGACAGTTACTTTTTTGTTTGTTTTTTTAGGTAGTCTCACTCTGTCACCATGGGTATAGTGCTGTGACATAGCTCACAGGAACTTCAAACTCTTGGGCTCAGGTGATCCTCTTGCCTCAGCCTCCCTAGTAGCTGGGACTCCTAGGGAAAGCATTTATGAATGAGAGTAATATATGGAAGAGGGATAAAGTAACAGGGATGTGGCCAAGCTACTAGCAGTGTGGTACCCACCACAATGCCCAGCTAGTGTTTTCTATTTTTAGTAGAGATGGGATCCTCACTCTTGGTCAGGCTGGTCCTGAACTCCTGAACTCAGCAATCCATCTGCCTCAGCCTCCCAAAGTGCTAGGATTACAGGTGCGAGCCACCATGCCTGGCTTGGACTGTAACTTCTTCTAAAGGATGGAGCAAGTGGAGCCTTGAAGTGTTAGGGATGCTGTAGACATTTTTTGGTTTTATTACTATTATTGTTGTTGTTTAATTAAAGCAAATAGCAGTTCATTGAAAATGTCTTGAGTTCTGAGGAGAGCAAGGATAGAATGCTTGTAGTTGAGTGGAAGGTGTGTTGTTGGGAATGAACAATTTATAAGAGAGATACCTGATACCTGGCCAGTGCTACACAGAGATGCTTTTAATGGATATGCAGAATGTTGGCTTGAACATTTAATGTGAATCAGTTGGTGTAAAATTTTGTTTATCTTGTTTTGATTTGTTTTTGCCAGGAAAATAACTTTGATCTGTTGGACTTTGGAACAGTGACCTCAGGGCTATTATAGATTATTATTTTTTTAAATGTGATTAACATTGTCCCATGGGGTAGCAGCAGTGAAGTGTAGCCAAGAAATTTTATGATAAAATTTACTGATAGTCTCAGTGCCATGTAGAGAAATATGATCCTCATGGCCCTTACAAGTTACTGTGTTTCCCTGAAAATAAGACACTGTCTTATATTTATTTTTTCTCAAGAAGATACACTAGGGCTTATTTTCAGGGGATGTCTTAATTTTTATTAAGTATAATACAACAATCTACATTTATTCAAATACAGTTAGGTCATCTTCTGGAACCTGACAGGGGGAGCTGACCTTGTTGGTGGGGCTGGCACTAGTGATGTGTGAACTCCTTTCCCCTAGCTGTTGGCATATGCACAATAGGATACCTGTGACTGCGGTTACCACGTGTGCACTTGTGCAAGTGCGAATGGCTCGGAGAAAGGAGCTGTGGCAGATAAAAGGTATTCCAGTCTTCCTTACTGCTCCCTGCCAAAATGCATGGTGGTTACATGCGTGGCGATACACTGCATAGCCATGCCCATTACTGGGTCTTATTATCAGGGTAGGGCTTATATTTAACAAATGCATAGAAATCCTGCTAGGGCTTATTTTTTGGGTAGGTATTATTTTCGGGGAAACATGGTAGTAAAAGCCTGAGATAAGGCTAAGTGTTAAAGCAGAAAACCTAGATATGAAAGAAAAACCTAGATATAAAAGCAGAATTATAGAAGAAGACATATATGGTAGTGAGGCTTCTACTAACTCTCTTGTTGAACTCATTATTTGTGAATGTCCTGCTTTTGAATGAATAACTCTTAGTAAATCTCCATTCCTCATTAATCAGGTCTTGAGTTTATTTTGCCTTGTCTAGCATGTTTTTCCTACAGCACTAAAAATATGATTCCTTGTCAATAAAATTAAAGAAAACACTAGATACTGGGATATAGGACATCATTTCTTTTTATCCTAAGGAAGTTGATGTTTTCAAAACCTTAATTTCATGTTGATATGTAGAATAAAAAAGAAGTATATACTCAGGTGGGAATCCTATCCCAGTAATTGTATGAAAGGATTAGGACTAATCTCTGTTTTGTCTCTACTAAACATACTGTGTTTCCCTGAAAATAAGACCTGCCCCCAAAATAAGCCCTAGCAGGATTTCTATGCATTTGTTCAATACAAGCCCTACTCCAATAATAAGCGTGGAGCCTTAAGGAAGACCGGAATACCTTTTATCTGCCACAGCTCCTTTCTCCAAGCCATTTACACTTGGTAGGTGCGCGTGTGGTAACCATAGTCACAGGCATCCTATTGTGCACGTGCAAATGGCTAGGGGAAAGGAGTTCATGCATCATTAGCACCACCTCCACCAACAAGGTCGGCTCCCCTGTCAGGTTCCAGAAGGAGATGACTTAACTGTATTTGAATAAATGTAGATTGTTGTATTATACTTAATAAAAATAAGACATCCCCTGAAAATAAGCCCTAATGTATCTTCTTGAGAAAAAATAAATATAAGACAGTGTCTTATTTTCAGGGAAACACAGTAGTTCATCCTCAGAAACCCCTTGTCTACTAATCTTCACTATCTCTTTATTCAGCATTTATTGACTCTTTTAGCTCACCCCCATTTTCTCTTGAGTTTTTCTATTTCTGATCAGTCACTCTGGTTTCTTGTGATGTGAATTTTTATTTTACCTGTTTCATTCCAGTTTTGAAGGTTATCATAAAGTGTTAAATGTCATTGCCAATTTCCTCTCCTGGGTCGTACTGCAACATATTTGTATTTTCCACTTAAACCAGGAGTGTGAAGGAAGTTTATACTTGGATTGAGTTCATACCAGGAAACTGAACTTAAAACAAAAGAATTGACTATATAATGAGGCATCTGTGTAAAAGTTCAAGTCCATCAGAAATGTGTTAAGATTCATAAGATATGGTTATTTTTCTTATTTCTAGAAAGGAAATGGAAACTTGATGACCTGTTAGAGAGCAGCCAGGAAAATCAAGATGAACATTTTTGGGAGCATATATTCACCAACGACAAGATAGTAAGTGTAGAAAGTGATGATACAGGAAGGAAAACTTTCACTCTCTGCACGGACCCTGTTTCTTCAAGAAATTATCCTTATAAAATATGTGACTCATGTGAAATGAGTTTAAAAAATATTTCAGGCTTAATTATCAGTAGAAAGAACTGTTCCAGAAAGAAACCTGATAAGTTTAATGTATGTGAGAAATTGCTCCTTGATTTTAGGGATGAGAAAATTCCTATTGGTGAGAAGTCTTACAAATATGATCAAAAAAAGAATGTCCTTAATCATCACCAGGACCTTACTCAGTCAGTTTTTGACCATTCTTTTGAGTATAATGAAAATGGACAAAGCCTCACTGAGGAGGCATCCTTTTTTACAAATAAGAGATCTCAAATAGGAGAGACATTCTGCAAATACAATGAATGTGGAAGAACCTTCATTGAAAGTTTAAAGTTCAACTTATCTCAAAGAGCTCATTTAGAAGTGGAGCCATATGAATGCGATATTTGTGGGAAGTCCTTCTGTATGGATTTAAGATTTGAACATCAGAGAGCTCTTACAGGGGTCAATCCTTATGAGTATAATCAATACGGGGAAATTTTCTGTGGCAATTCAACTTTCATTATCCATCAGGGAGCTTACACAAAGAAGATTCCCCATGATTATAAAGTGAGTGACAAAACTTGGGGAAAGTCAACTCTCTTTAAACATCAGTTAGTACACATGGGGGGAAAGCCCTATAATTACAATGAAAATAGGAATAATTTTAGTAAGAAATCACATCTCACTCAGCTTCGGAGAGGTCACTCAGGAGAAAAAACCTTTGAATGTGGTGAATGTGGGAAAACCTTCTGGGAGAAGTCAAACCTCACTCAACATCAGAGAACACACACAGGAGAGAAGCCCTATGAATGTAGTGAATGTGGGAAAGCTTTTTGCCAGAAACCACACCTTACCAACCATCAGCGAACACACACAGGAGAAAAACCCTATGAATGTAAGCAATGTGGAAAAACATTCTGTGTGAAGTCAAACCTCACTGAACACCAGAGAACACACACAGGGGAAAAACCTTATGAATGTAATGCATGTGGAAAATCCTTCTGCCACAGGTCAGCTCTAACCGTCCATCAAAGAACACACACAGGGGAAAAACCTTTTATATGTAGTGAATGTGGAAAATCTTTTTGTGTGAAGTCAAATCTCATTGTACATCAAAGAACTCACACAGGGGAAAAACCCTATAAATGTAATGAATGTGGGAAAACCTTCTGTGAAAAATCAGCTCTCACTAAACATCTGAGAACTCACACAGGAGAGAAGCCCTATGAATGTGATACATGTGGGAAGACCTTTAGTCAGAGGTCAGTACTCACCAAACATCAGAGAATTCATGCAAGGGTGAAAGCCCTTTCTGCATCCTGAATTTTTGTTCAGAAGCCTTCATTCACCTGTCAAATTTGTTGGACAATTATAAAAAATGAATTTAGAAGAAAACCAAAGAATGCCACAAATTACTAGAAAGTGATATCTCATTTGTATATGTGAAGTCTTTTAAGAAAAATTAAAACTTTTCATTAGAAAATTTGTATTGATGGGAAATCTATTCATTAAGTAATGTGGTGAAATCTTTATCTAGAATTTTTGTTGTTTAGTGTCATATTCCAAATGTGCTATAAAAATTTTATTGTAAATATAAGGGACACCCATATTTGCAGTGGAATCTAAAGCTTAAAGTTGAGTGATAGCAGCATTCAGCACATGTGAGGAGTTCCCTGATGTTTGTAGACATTATGTAAGTGTGCTTATATAATAGAAATTTGGGGTGTGTTTGATTTGTATAATATAGCCCAACATGGTTGTGAGGAGAAAATACTTAACACTTAGTTTGGTAACTATTAGGATGTGTGTTAATATTTTCCACACTAAATGATATTTAGTGTCTTTCTAAGTTGATATAAATGTGTGTGTACATATGTATGTGTATATATGTGTATGTGTAAATATATTTGTACCCACATACTTAAATATAGTAATGCGCTAGTTTCACCTCATACTGACTTAAAAGTGCTGCTGATTTTTAAATTTTCAGGAATTTTATGAGCCAGTTGTTAAATACAGTCATTATTTAAAATTATATAAACTTACAACTTATTTATGTTAAAAACAAAGTTATTAAATATTCGATACTCATTACTTCCAAATTATTTTGCTACATTTCACTTTGACCTTTGTGGTTTAGGTTACTCATAGTATTGAATATGTATGGTGAAAATACTATATCCTGGTATGCCACTGAACATCTCTTCTTGATTCAGTGCTATCCTGTTGGTAGTTTGATGGTGGTATTTACACTATGGAAATTGGCAAAATCTATAAGTCAAGATCTTTATTTTCTCAGAGAACCTGTTGTGAAATATTTACCAGCATTCCACTGTGTATATATAAAAATATATGTTATATTATATATTAATACCTGATTTAAAGTACAAACTACATGGCTATAGCCATTATTGCTGAGTTGCCTCTTCAGTAAAGAAGCCAAAAAATGTTTTTGTGAGGTTTGTAACTACCTCTGAATGATTCCTATTATAAATGCTACCAGAGTCTCTTTTTAACTTGGCCAGTATATGTTTTAAGTGAAATATTTCACAATGAACCATATCACATCCTCTGCTTCCTGGCATATACAAATAAGTATGACCTTTATTAACTACCACTTCAATAAAGAAGTCAAACAGTATTTTTTCCTGAGGTTTTTTCCAACTACCTCTGAGTCAATTGATAATGTAAGTGCTATTAATAATAATGATACATAAATTATGCAAAGGTTAACATTAGTTATAAACAGTAATACTGTATACTCTACATATAAAAAGTGGTGGTATATAAAGAAATGTCCTTTTCATACTCTTGGAACTTCAGTGTATATCTATTTAGGCATGATATATGTAACCCTAGTTCTTTGTAACTCAGAAACTATGTATTTGTATTTAGTATTATAGAATGTCACATATTGGCTCTACCTCCTTTGTCCTATTGTTTCCCACACTTTCTTGGAATATGTTGGTCAACAGTGTTGTGTCTTCCTTGCTGAGCTAAGTTTTATATTTTTGTTTATTCTTTTCCCTGGATGATTTAGGGGATAGATCAAATTAGTCAAAGCTAAAGCTAATCATGGAAATTCCAGTCTTTTTAGATAGTCACTCTGTTGCCCAGGCTAGAATTCCATGGAGTCAGCTTAGCTTACAGCAAGTTCAAACTCCTGGGTTTAAAAGATCTCCTGCCTCAGCCTCCTGAATAGCTAGAGCTACAGGCATATGTTGAAATGCTGGGCTAGTTTTTTCTATTTTTAGTAGAGGCAGGGTCTCTCTCTTTTTTTTTTTTTTTTGAGACAGAGTCTCACTATGTCACCGTCAGTAGAGGGCAGTGGCGTCACAGCTCACAGCAACCTCAAACTCTTGTGCTTAAGCGATTATCTTGCCTCAGCCTTCCAAGTAGCTGGGACTACAGGCGCCTGCCACAACGCCTGGCTATTTCTTATTTTTATCTTTTTATTGCAGTTGTTTAGCTGGTCCAGGTCAGGTTTGAACCCGCCACCTTCAGTGTATGTGGCTGATGCTGTAACCACTGTGCTGTAGGCTCCGAGCCATACCACCCTGAATGCGCCCGCTCTCGTCTGATCTTGGAAGCCAAGCAGCATCAGTCCTGGTTAGTACTTGGATGGGAATGTCTCACTTTTGCTCAGGCTGGTCTCCAACTCCTGAGTTGAAGGGATCCTCCCACCTTGGCCTCCCAGGAGTGCTAGGATTGCAGGCATGAGCCACAGGGCAGGTCCTGGAAATTCCATTCTAATGCTTTTGTTGGGATGCATGTATAAGCAGTGAGATGTCAGGAAATCTTTGCAATACTTCTGGGTAAGATCCAGCACTCTTCTGCTGGACTTTGTCATGTCTGTATGTCATGTTGGCTTATATTAACAGTGTACCAGGTAGGAAAATCTGGCTCAGGTGACATCACTGAGCTGCTCAGCTCTTTGCACCTGCTTTCTACTGGGATTTGTGTAACCTGCAATAATAACTGTTTCTTATTCATTCTTAGGGCTGATACTTACAGCTGAAGGCATTCCAGCTGACACAGATGAACACATCTAAGTGTTACTGTTCTATACATTGATTTTGAGGGAAGAATTTTTTTAAAAGTTGATATAGGGATTGTTGTTTGTATCAGCAGTGGTTCTTTTGGTGGACAGCAGAATTCTCCAGCTAAACAGATTTTAATGTCAGACTTATTACAGTGGTGTCTGCCACCAACAAGAGATACTGAAAGACCTAGAGACTAGCATTAGCAAGAAGCCATCATCATTCTGAGGCCTTAAGGGGCAAGGATGGAAGCAATGTTACCTGAGCCCAGCAAGAGCTGCTGTCTTGGAGGAATGGCCACTGTGTCAGAGACTATCCCTACCAGAATTGTGGCACCAAATTGCCTGTGCCTCCTTTTGGTGAACCCAACTAAGTGCAACTACAGGAGAGCCCAGGTGGGTACAAAGAAAGGTGGAAAGAGAATCTGGGTAGAGTACATGGATAATAAGCAACATAGCGTTTTTCATTTCTGTAAATTCCCGTGTAGAATGCTCAGTATTAGAAATAAAGTTATTCTGCTACCTGAAAATTAAATGTTTGTACTTCATTGTGCATTCTTATTGGCATAAGTAAATTCTCTTTGTAACTAAGCACTGTGCCAGGTACATCTCTCCTTTGACATGTATAAAGCAGACATTATTCGAAATTGCATTATTCTTACCTCTCTTTGGTGTTGTATGTCGTAGAGGTAGGCAGCTTTATTCTTAGAATTAAATAGCCAGTTTTCCTTGTACTATTTGAATAATTCACATTTTCCTTGATTTAATATGGCCTTTTTATTATGTACTTAAATATGCATTATGACTGTTGCCTTTGCTCAATGCAACTTTCCTCCCTTCTTCTAATAATAGAACCTGCTCTTGTGATCACAGAGTTGGCATTTACCCCATTTCTGGCCCTACATTCATATTGACCCAGGAATGATCATTTATTACAAGTAGGCCATAGATCAGATAGTTTGTGGCCTTGTTGCTGCCAGCAATCATTGAGAAAATACTTTTGGACTGTGATCTATTGAAAGTCAGTCCTCGCACAAAAAAATTTAAATTAAAAAAAAATACCTTTTCAAAGGAGATGATAGGAGTAAATGCTATAAAGAAAAATGAAAATAGGAAAAGTTAGAGCAGTGGTTCTCAACTTTCCTAATTGCCACGTTGTTACAAATGGAAAAAAGGGGGTTGTGATCCACAGGTTGAGAACCGCTGAGTTAGAGGGATGGTTTAATATTATATAGGATAGTGTCCTAGTCATCGATGTAAAGGAATACCTGAGACTGGGTAATTTCTAAAGAAAAGAGGTTTATTTGGCTCACACTTCTGTAGGCTATACAGGAAGCCTGGTGCCAGCATCTACTTCTGGCAAGGGCTTCAGGGAACTACCAATCATAGTTCAAGTGTGAAGGGGAGCAGGCATCACATTGAGAGAGAGAGAGATCCTTCAACAGAGTGGCTCTAGGACATTCATTAACATTAAGGGTCCATTCCCATGACCCAAATGCCTCCCATCAGGCCCCACTTCCAATGTTGGGGACCCAATTTCAACATGAGGTTTGAAGGGGCACATATCCAAGTTATGTTAGGTGGATGCAAAAAGAGCCCACCAAGGAGGCAACACTGAGGGAGGAGCTGTGTGGATATCTGGAGAAGTGTGACCACACATGTATATCCAGCATACAATGCATGTGTAACCAACATCACCTAAGATTCTTTTTCATGGAATAGTATCTAATGTAAGTACCTACAATGTACATTGATAGTTTCTTTTGTATTATACTACATTCTGTTTAAAGAAATACTTTTTCCACATGTATTAAATGGTTTTAGTACCAAATGTGTCTGCCAGGGCACTAGTGTTTAAAACACAGTGGGAGTTGCTGAGTCATCAGTTTGTACTTTCTGAAATGACTAAGTAATCACTTATAGTGCCTGCACATTGTTTTCTGATTAATTCCCACAAGCCTGTTTTTGGAATTGGGTCTATTTTGTTGCTGTCTTAAACTTGTTCTCCCATGGTCTGGTGTGCCCTGTCCCTTCACATACAGCTTGTCATTGGCAGGGAAGTGTGGAACTATTGCTCCTGAGAGGGTTCAGCCAGCCCCTGGGTACCTTTATGCCCTCAACCCGAGACTGGAATTGTGACTGCCCTGGACCTCCACTGTGTTTCTGTCTGAACCTATAGGGATTTGTGTCTTAACCTAGTCCAATCCTATTTTCTGCTGAATCTTTACCGCTTAGTAATTGGCCATTGCATAGTCTCAGCCTCTTTTTATCTGAGAAACTTCACCTTCCTTTTCCCAGCCTGCCCCTCCTCCCAAATTGAGTATCCCTAGGCTTTTCTTTCAGATGAGTAACTGAATTCTCTTAGATACTACTATTTAACAGCAAAGTCTCCTCAGATTCTTTGGGAGGTGAGAAATGACTACTGTCAAGCTCTTAATGTCTGGAGTCCCAACTTTGGGATGGTCAGTTCTCTCTAGGATTGGTTTCCTTATCTACAAAATGGGAGTAGTTACTCCATCAACAAGAGTGGGCCTTACTCCTTAGCTTGCTTATAGTAGCACTCAGGCAAAAATTGTCTGCTCTCTGTATTCTATACATGGGTTGTGGTAGTTTCATCTGGGGAGTGGGTCTGATTTGGATTTTTTTAGTGTTCTTTTAGGATAAACACATTTATATAATAGTAGGATTATATATAGGTGTGTGTGTGTGTGTATGTGTATATATATATAGTGAATGGAAATTCATTTTTATATATATTCACTATATATATATAGTGAACTCCATTTTTTTTTTTTTT
>NW_003852500.1:5216031-5240417 GCF_000181295.1 Otolemur garnettii
CAGGAGTTGGAGGTTGCTGTGAGCTGTAATGCCACGGCACTCTACCCAGGGGGACAGCTTGAGGCTCTGTCTCAAAAAATAAATAAATAAATAAATAAAAATAAAAAAAATAAAAGCTATGGGATCTACTTGGAAGGGGCAAGTTACCAGTATTTCTCATACCCCTCCAGCAAACTATTTCAGAGGCTGACTTGGTGGGCAGTACAGCCAAGGAGAAATCTAGGGCTTCTATCCACCCTGACCCCATATCCTTATGATAGAGGCTTGGCTCAGGCATACTGTCCTGAGAATACTGGGGCCCCAATCTCCCTTACTTTGGCTTGGTAGGATGGAGATTCCAAGCTAGAAAAGAAAAGCTGAGACAACTAGCATCCTGCTATCACCTCACTCAGCATTATTCTCCTAAAACATTGGTGTTAGAAGCGTGCCAGGCTCTGGGACATGGTTTAGAGATTTTTCCAAGAGGACGAAGCTCTTCCAAATTAACTGACTTCATTTGAAAGAGTGCGCAGGAAAGTTCAAGTCTAAGGGCACTCAAAAACAGTATTTAGGTGGAAAGCAATTAAAGAGGATGGTGGCTTCATGAGAAATCCAGGCTAACTATAAGCCAGGTGGTTTACCAGAGATGAACCAAGAACAGAAGATAGCTAATAAAAGCCCCTTTTCCTCCTATTAGAACACACCCTAGATACTTAAAAGGCTGTCCCTGTAGGAAGATTTGTGTAATAATTGTGATTAATTTTGGTCTTAGTGTGGTAGTGACTAACCATCACTCAGCCCCATGACAGAAGCTCTGGACTATTTCTGAAGCAGAAGCTAGGATGAACAATAAGGTCTTTGTCCTGTAAATATTGGGAAACTGCTGTGATTGTTCCTGGTCATGGAGGTACAGACACAAGTGTGTGGACACAGGTGGAGAGCTGTCATTGGAACCCCCATTGCCATTGTTGGAAGCCCTTCCCCTTCCAAATGAAATGAATTCCTAGGACCTTAAATGGCTGGTGCTTTTTTCCTTCATTTTTCTTTCTTTCCCTTTTTGAGAGCCAGACATGTAAGGACTTCAACATTTAAAAGCAGCCAAATGAAAAAAAACATAAATAAATAAAAATAAAAGCAGCCAAATGTACAGGGAGGTTTAGAAAATTACCAAGAATGCCCAGAGAAAGGTCTAGGGTCAGAAATGACCTGAGAAGTTGGCACCTGTAGCTCAGTGGGTAGGATGCCAACCACATACACATAAGCTGGTGGGTTCAAACCTGGTCTTGGCCTGCTAAAACAACCATGACACCTGCAACAACAAAAATAGTTGGGTGTTGTGGCAGGCACCTGTGGTCCCACCTACTTGGGAGGCTGAGGCAAGAGAATTGCTTAACCCCAAGAGTTTGAGGTTGCTGTGAATTGAGACACCATGGCACTGTATCCAGGGTGACAACATGAGATCCTGTCTTGGAAAAAAAAGAAAGAAAGAAATGACCTGAGAAGATCTTAAGTTTACTCCTCTGGCTGATCTCTGCACAGAACAGAGATCTTCTTCTAAAGAAGAAGAAAAGAACAAAACTGGAAAATCATGGGGGAGAGAATCTGAGCTCCAGAGGTACAACATTGTAAGTTTCACATGTCCAATTTTCAACAATGAAAGCATCACAAGATATAAAAAGAAACAGGAAAGGATGGCCCATTGAAAGGAAAAATGAAATGTCTAGATGTGGACTTAACTAGACAAAGAAGACGACATTGTCTTAGGCTCAAAGAGCTAAAAGATGATGTGAACAAAGTCAAAATATTATAGACAAAATAGAAATACCAAAGGTTTAGAAAGCAAAATTCTTGAGCTGAAAAAGTACAATAACTAAAATAAATTTGCTAGAGGGATTTAAGAGCATATTTGAGCATGCAAAAGAATCAATGAATCAGAAAAAATAATGAAGAAAAGTGAATAAAAACAGATATGTGAGATATCATCAAGGGGACCAACATGCACTGTTGGGACTGCTGGAGAGAAAGAAAGGATAGGATGATTATTTGAAGAAATAATAGCTGTACACTTTCCAATTTTCATGAAATACATGAATATAAATATACCCATTGAGCTACAGGTGCCACCTTCTGAGGTAATTTCTGAGCCTGATCCTTTCCCTGGGCACTCATGGTAATTTTCTAAATCTCTCTGTACCTTTGGTTGCTTTTAAATGTTGAGGTCCTTACATGTCTGGCTCTCAATAAACTCCAAGTAGTATAAAATCAAAGAGATCCATTTGGAGGTACATTGTAATCAAATTGTCAAAGGCCTAAAAGAATCTTAAAAGCAAGAGAGAAGCAGGTCACCACATATAAGGGATCTTCAATGTTATCTATGAGGAGATTTCTCATCAGAGACCTTGGAAACCAGAAGGCAGTGAGCTGATGTATTAAAAAGAAATTTTTTTTCCCCAAAAAACCCTCTAGACAATCCTATGACTGATAAAATTGTCTTTTGAAAGTGGGCTAGAAATTAAGACATTCCTGGATAAACAAAAACTGAGAGAGTTTGTTATTACTAGACCTGCCCTGCCAGAAACACGAGACAGTCCTTCAGGTTAGAATGAAAAGACTCCAGACAGAAACTATGGTGTAAAAGACAGATATATGGTAAGGTAAATACATGGACAATGATAAAAAACTAGTATTATTGTAACTCTGGTTTGGAATTCCACTTTTTATTTCTTATGTGATTCAAGAGATTAATGCTTAAAAAGCCATTATTAATCTATGTTTTTGGCCACAATGTATAAAGAAGTAATTTTGTGACATCAATAACTAAAAGTGTGAGGACACAGCTGTATAGGAGCAGAGTTTTTTTGTGTTATTGAAGTAAAGCTAGTATAAATTTAGAGTGTTATCACTTTAGGATATTAAATGTATTAATAACAAAGAAAATAGCTATAGAAAATACACAAACAAAAATAAGAAGGGAATTAATACATTTTATAGGAGGTAAATGGCCAACTGGAGCCAGCTTTCAACAGAAGCTCCCATCCAGAGGAAGAGATGATGGTCAGAATGAACCCAATAAAGCTGCAGGTCGGGAGCTGAGCTGAAAGAGATTGATAAGTGCACGTCATCCCTGCTCAGGCAAGCTGTGACTCCAAGGAAGCAAATTTCAGGTATAAAACCCATCCCAAAGAGGATGAGAGTCCATTCCCTCCCCCAAGAAAGTGGCTTGCTATGTGCTATCTACAGGTGAGCCATGAACAGAAGTCCTCTTGTTTCACCCCACAGGAGAGAGCCACTGAAGGTTGGGACTCCTCCAGAAAGATCCCACTGTGAGCCTGGGCATTCCAGCATAAAAGTTGAACGGATATTTTCCCTGCCATTCTGAACTCCCAGTCCACCCTTCCCACCTCCCTTGGTGGTCTGGAAGCCTACCCCCTGCAGAGCACAGAGTGTCTGGAGGTTCCTTGCTGGGGCTGGACATCACATGGGCCACAACACAGCTGCGATTCAAGTAGAAGTGGGGAGATGGAGCAGGAGGGAGACTGGCCCAGTGCTACAAAAGTGCATAACAGTGGTGGGAACAGTGGCAGCAGTGCAGACAGAGGCACAGGGACCCATGTGTCAGCACCTGTAATGCAGCAGCAGCAGTAGTGGTGTACTCTCACTGTGGTCAAATTTTGGAGAGACACCTCCCCAATTTTGTGAAGCATGGGAGGGAGCCAGACCTCATCCTGCAGGGGGAACAGAGGAGGATTGCAGCTGGGGCAGAGGTGCAGATTCTGAGGAAGAAAAACACGAGCTGCAGTGGTAATCCCCAATTTGGAATAGACTCAGGTGGAACACTCCCCAGTTTCCAATGAGCACCAGAGGGAGTCAGGCTTGAGCTCCTCCTGCCTGATGGTGGCAGAGTGCAGCAGCCTGGCTGAGGAGGCATTGAGTCCCCTTTGACTCTAACAGGTGCAAATCCTTGACACATTTGCCCATTGGAGGAAACCACAGCCCTGCAGGTTTACCAGTGATTGGGCATGGCTGAAGTGTAAGGTGGGGAAGGAGGTGCTAACCCCTCTGGATTAACTCTTTTGCTGGGCGGACCTTCCAGACTCTACTGAGCACTGGAGCAAGTCACACTTGAGCTGCTAGTGGAGTCCTGCTGTCTGGTTGTTGGAGACCTTTCAAACTCTCCCACTTAAACAGTGATTGTGTTGCCTGGGACAATTGGTTTGGAACTCTTGACCAGGGCTGGCCACCCAGGGACCCTCCAAGGTTGAGCCCTGGTTGTGTTATAGTGGGAGGGAGTGATTCTCCTCTTCCAGTTATTGCCAGTGGGGAAGTGGGGTGTCATAGTTGCTTGTATCTCTCCCCAGCTGAGATTTCAGCCCAAAGATGCTGATTCACTAGGACTGGATAGAGGCTGGCTGAATACATGACAGCCATCTAGCCCCATGACACCAATCAGCTCCTCAGAGTCTCTGGCTGCGGGACTGAAAGGGATCTTTGTAAAACTGAAGGGGAAAAGCCACAGTCACCAGTCCCAGCTCTTTGGTGGAGGGCTGGTTAACTATAACTGGATTCCTCAATCCAATCTCACCCTACCGGCTTCACTAGCCACATTGTGAAAAATAATCTGGGAGCAGAACCAGCAGGAAAACTGGCAACATGAATTTCAGAGTAGATTAACTCCCCCAAGGAATGACAAAGGAGATACAACAGAAGATGCCATTCATAAACAAATGGCTGAAATATCACAGACATAATTCAGAATATTGATGGCAAATAAGATTAATAGAATGGAAGTAAAGTTGGAATTAAAAATTTAAGGAGTAGTTCAAAAGTTGTCTCAAGAAATCAATGAATTCAAAGACAAAATCTCCGAGGATTTGGACATAATAAGAAAAGAAATAGCAGACCTCAGAAAAATGAGTAAGTTATTTGAGGAGTTTCATAACACTGTAGAATCCCCCAGTAATAGAGTAGGGCAAGCAGAAGAAAGGTTCTCTGAAGTTGAAGACAAAGCTTTTGAACACTCCCAAATGCTCAAAGAGGCAGAGAAATGGAGAGCAAAAATGGTTCATTCCCTGAGAGAGTTGTGGGACCACTCCAAAAGAGCAAACATTCGCCTTATAGGAATTTCTGAAGGAGAAGAGGAAAGTCATAAAGGCACAGATGCTCTACTCCAAGATATAATGGAGGAGAATTTCCCAAGCATATAGAATTTCCCAAGAGATAAAGAAATTCAGATAGACAGTTTAAGAACCCCAGTATGACTCAATCCAAATACAGCATCTTCTAGACACAATGTAATTTGCCAAAGTTAATATGAAGGAGAAAATTCTGCAAGCAGCTAGACATAAGAAAATTATAACCTCCAAGGGGAAAAATATTAACATGACTGCAGACCTCTCAGCTGAAACTTTTCAAGCCAGAGGAGGATAATCATTGACCTTCAATCTCTTAAAACAAAACAACTTTCAGCCCAGGATTCTGTATCCAGCTAAACTGAGTTTCATTTGTGATAGAGAAATCAAATACTTTACCAACTTACACATGATGAAAAATTTTGCCATAATTAAACCAGCTCTCCAGGATATTCTCAGACCCATCCTCCATAATGATCAGCTTAATGGTCTACCACCAAAGTAAACTCA
The DNA here is from genome assembly GCF_000181295.1 of Otolemur garnettii. Classification (NCBI taxonomy): domain Eukaryota; kingdom Metazoa; phylum Chordata; class Mammalia; order Primates; family Galagidae; genus Otolemur; species Otolemur garnettii. The sequence goes on from NW_003852500.1 coordinate 5,221,650, forward strand.
TCTAGAAAGCCTTGAACAAAACCTAACATCCACAATGGTGAAAGGATTAAAAATATCCACTGAAAACTTGAAAAACATGACAACCAAAAAACACTACCATGCTTATCAATACTCTCAATTAATGTGAATGGCTTAAATTATCCTCTAAAGAGGCACAGGTTGACTGGATTCAAAAAATCAGGCCAGATATCTGTTGCATACAAGAATCTCATTCTTACCTTAAAGAATAAAAATAGACGAGGGTAAAGGGATGAACATCTATAATTCAGGCAAATGGAAATAAGAAAAACTCAGGGGTTGCAATTTTATTTGTAGATACTATAGGCTTTAAACCAACAAAGGTAAAGAAAGATAAGGATGGTCACTTCATATTTGTTAAGGGAAACACTCAACATGAAGAGATTTCAATTATTAACATTTACATGCCCTACCAGAATGCTCCTTGATTTATAAAGGAAACTCTAACAGAAATGAACAATTTGATATCTTCCTGCACTATAATAGTAAGAGATTTTAACACCCCTTTGGCAGTGTTGGATAGATACTCCAAGGAAAAAGCTAAGCAAAGAAATATTAGACTTAAACTTGACCCTACAACAAATGGACTTAACAGACATCTATAGAATATTTCATCCTAATAAAACTGAATACACATTCTTCTAACAAGCCCATGGAACATACTCCAAAATTGTTCACATCTTAGGTCACAAGTCTAACCTCAGAAAATTTAAAAGAATAGAAATTATTCCTTGTATTTTCTTGGATCATCATGGAATAAAAGTTGAATTCAACAACAATAGGAATCTTCATACTGAAACAGAGTCATGGAAACTAAACAACCTTATGCTGAATGACAGCTGAGTCAAAGATGACATTAAGAAGGAAATCACCAAATTTTTAGAACAAAATGACAATGAAGACACAAATTATCAAAACCTGTGGGATACTGCAAAGGTAGTCCTAAGGGGGAAATTTATTGCATTGGAAGACTTCATCAAGAGAACGGAAAGAGAGGAAGTGAATAACTTAATGGGTCATCTCATGCAACTGGAAAAAGAAGAACATTCCAACCCCAAATCCAGCAGAAGAAAAGAAATAACCAAAATTAGAGCATAATTAAATGAATTGAAAACAAAAGAATCATTCAGAAAATAAACAAATCAAAAAGTTGGGTTTTTGAGAAGATGAACAAAATTGATAAACCTTTGGCTACCCTAACCAAAAAACTAATATCAATCAGAAATGATAAAGGAGGAGGTAAATGGCCAACTGGAGCCAGCTTTCTACAGAGCCTTCTGTCCAGAGGAGAGTTAAAGGACAGAAGTTTAACAAGTAAGCTGATGGTTTAGAGTTGACCCGAGAGAAGGTTGAAGAACACACATCAAACCTGCTAAGGCAAGTTGCAACTACAAGTATATAAACAAAAGGTACAAAATCCATCGCCAAGCAGATGGGAGTCCCCTCCCCCATGAGAATGGCTAACGGTATACTTTCTACAAACAAGCAAGCAGAGTTCAAATGTCCTCCCATTTTATCCCACAGAAGAGACCCTCTAAAAACCAGACCTTCTTCCCCTACTAGGGTGCCATGGCACTCTCCTGCCAGGCATAAAACTGTATAAAACTGTATATATTCTCTATCTGCAATTCTGAACTCCTGACACTCCCCTCCACTCTAACACTGAGGTCTGGAAGCCTGTCCACCATGGAGTCCAGATTCTTGGGTATTTTGTTGAGAGGTATGTACAGGACGTGAGCTGTTGCAGGTCTATGCTGATTCTCTGGCACAGGGTTAAGGTGAAAATGGTGACTGAAGGAACTGTATGGGAAAGGGAGAGGCCGTGCCCCTACCCCTGGCACATAGCAACAGTGGGAACAATAGGGCTCACACTCCTGGGGATATTTTGGAAGAATACTCCCTGTATCTCTGGGCAACTAGAGAAAGCTGGGCATGTTCTCTGGTGGCAGACACTGGTGGAATAGATCTAGGATGGTAACACAGACCCTGTGAGCAAAGGGTATGCCTGAGGTGGTACTGGCCTGGGTGGAGTATGGCAGGATGGAGAATTGAAGATGAGTGTGCAGAGACGGCATACTCCCAGGGCGGGGCTGAGCCAGTGGACTGCTTTAGTGAGGCTAAGAAACACCTGGGCCTCAGGAGATGATAGCTGAGACAAAGGCAGGCAGGCTGAAGCTGGAAGTCCCAAGCCAAGGGTGAGCTCTAACCGCATCCACCCCAACATAGACTGCAGGGGAAACAGAAACACTAGCTCTGGGCAGCAGCACAGACCAGGGCTGAGTTGCAGTTTCTGTGAACTCGAACAGTGCCTGGTCTGCAGGAGAATATAGCCAGGACAGAATCACAAATTCTGTGCAAATATAAGTGTCAGCAACATCAATCAGGGGCAGGGCTGGAACTGAATGAACCACTCCAGTTTCCATTAACCACCTGAGGTTGTCAGGCCTCAGCTTCCCCTGCCGGATGGTGGCTGAGTGTGGAGGCCTGTCTGAGGAGACATAAGATCTCTCTGTGACTCAGACAGTCTCAACCCCCTGGAGCATCTGCTCATTGGAGGGAACTGGGTCATAGGGTTACCAGTGACTGGGTGGGACAGAGTGCAAGGTGGGGAAGGAGGCATCAACATTCCCAGACTAATTCATTTGCTCGGGGGGGGGGTCCTTCTAACTCCATGGAGCACCAGAATGAGTCATACTTGAGCTGCCAGCAGAACCCTGCTATCTAGTTGCCAGAGACCTTTTGAATGCCCTCACTTGAGACCAGGTGCTGACTAGGACAATTGATTTGGATCTCTCAGACTGGACCAATCACCCAAAGACTATCCAAAGTGGTACCCTGAGTGTGTGGTTGTGGGAAGGTTTGATTTTCCTTTTCCAGTTGTTGCCTGTGGGGGCCGGGGTGACTTAATTGCTAGTATTTCTCCACAGCTGAGACTTCAACCCAGAGTAACTGATTCACTAGGGTAGGACAGAGACCAGCTGAAAACAAGACAGAGCCACTTAGCCCCACCACACCAAGTAAGTCCCCAGTGTCTCAGGCCATAGCACTGTACAGGTCCTTTGCAAAGCTCTAGGGGAAAAGATACAGCACTCTTAGGTAAAAGGCTGGTTAATCACTACTCCAGGGGCCCCCCAACCTAACTTCACTTTATCTGCTCATCTAGCCAAACAGTGTAAAATAATCATGGGACGGAATCAGCAGAAAAACTCCAGTAACATGAATAACCAGAATATATCAATTCCCCCAAGGAACAATATAGCAGACACAACTGAAGATCCCTTTCATAGACAAATGGCTGACATGTCAGAAATCAAATTCAGAGTTTGGATAAGATTAATAGAATGGAGGTAAAGTTGGAATTAGAAATTCAAAGAGCAATTCAAAAATTGTCTTAAGAATTTAATGAATTCAAAGACAAAATCACTAAAGATTTTGACACATTGAAGCAAGAATTTTCAGCCCTCAAAGATCTGAGAAACAGTAGAATCCCTCAGAAACAGAATGGAGCAAGCAGAAGAAAGGATTTCTGATGTTCAAGACAAGCTTTTGAATGCCCCCAAGCACTCAAAGAGGAAGAGAAATGGAGAGCAAAAATGGATCATTCTCTCAGAGAGCTCTGGGCTAATTCAAAGAAAATTAATATTCACCTTGTAGGAATTCCTAAAGGTGACAAAGTTGCTTTGCAAAGCACAGAGGCCCTCCTTTATGAGATTATGAAGGAGAACTTTCCAGACATGCCAAGAGATTCTGAAATTCAGATAGCAAACAGTTTCAGAACTCCAGCATGACTCAACCCAGAGAAGATTTTTGCAAGTTATATTTCCGACAAAGGTCTAATAACCAGAATCCACAGAGAACTCAAACTTATTACCAAAAAACCCCCAAGTGATCCCATTTCATTGTGGGCAAGAGACATGAACAGAAGCTTCTCTGAAGATGATAGGCACATGGTCTACAGACACATGAAAAAATGCTCATCATCATTAATCATCAGAGAAATGCAAACCAAAACTACTCTGAGATACCATCTAACTATAGTAAGAGTAGCCCACATCACAAAATCCTAAAAACTTCAGATGTTGGCATGGATGTGGAGAAAAGAGAACACTTCTGCACTGCTGGTGGGAATGCAAGCTAGTATGTCTCTTTTGGAAGGAACGAACACTCAGGGATATCTAAATGTAGACCTGCTGTTTGATCCTGCAATTCCTCTTCCAAGTGTATATCCAAAGGACCAAAAATCATTTGGCAATAAAGATATTTGCACCAGATTGTTCATTGCAGCTCAATTCATAATTGCCAAGTCATGGTAGAAGCCCAAATGCCCATCGACCCATGAATGGATTAATAAATTGTGGTATATGTATGTATACCATGGAATATTATGCAGCATTTAAAAAATGAAGACTTTACCTTTTTTATGTCTACATGTATGGAGATGGGAAATATTCTTCTTAGTAAAGTATCTCAGGAATGGAAAAATATATATCCAATGTACTCAGTACTACTGTGAAACCAATTTATAATCACTCACACTTGCATATGAAAAATGAAATACAACTATAGCCTAGGATGAAGGAGGGAAAAGGAGGGAGGGGGAAGGGAGTGAGTGAGTTGATAGAGGGAGGGTTAGTAGGGGGACCACACTTATGGAGCATATTGCAAGTATAAGTTGGATCTATCAGGTGTAGAACATAAAGGTCTTAATGCTGTAATTAGGTAAATGCGGTGAAGGCTATGTTGATTAGTAGGATGTAAGCACTCCAATTTGTACAAATAATCAACACATTGAATCCCATAGTGCATAAATGTATTTATGATCTATGTACAAATGACTTTAAAAAAAGAGAACCCCCCCCCAAAATTGTGGTAAATGTACACTATGGAATATTATGCAGCCTTAAAAAAAGATGAAGAGTTTACCTCTTTTATGTTTACATGGATGGAGCTGAAACATATTCTTATTAGCAAAGTATCTCAAGAATGGAAGAAAAAGTATCCAATGTACTCAGCCCTACTATGAAACCAATTTATAAACACCCACACTTCCATATGAATGCTATAACCCAACTACAGCACAAGATGAAGGGGAAAGAAAAGGGGATGGGGAGGGGTGGGGGAGGATGGGTGGAGGGAGGGTGATTGGTGGGACCACACCTACGGGGCATCTTACAAGGATACATGTTAAATCTACTAAATGTAGAATATAAATGTCTTAACACAATAACTAAGACAATGCAGTGAAGGCTATGTTAACCAGTTTCATGAAAGTATTCCAAATTGTATATTAAACCGGCACATTGTGTCCCATAATTGCATTAATGTATACAGCTATGATTTAAAGAAAAAAAGAAATGATAAAGGAGAAATAAAAACAGACACCTCAGAAATTTTTTAAAAATCCTTAATGATTACTAAAAAAAATTCTATTCTCAGAAAAATGAAAATCTGGAGGAAATAAACCGATATCTAGAAGCACACCACCTTCCTAGACTCAGCCAGAAAAAATTGGAAATGTTGAATAGACCTGTATCAAGCACTGAAATAGTATTAACTATATGAAATATCCCAAAAGAGAAAAGTCCAGGACCAGATGGCTTCACATCCAAATTCTACCAAATCTTTAAAGAGGAACTAGTATCTATATTACGTAATCTTTTTCAAAACATAGAAAAAGAAGGAATACTTCCCAACACATTCTATGAAGCAAATATCACCCTGATCCCCAAACCAGGAAAAGACTCAACAAAGAAAGAAAATTATAGACCAATATCATTAATGAATATTGATGCAAAAATATTCAACAAGATCCTAACAAACAGAATTCAATAGCACATCAAAAAAGTTATACATCATGACCAAGTTGGTTTTATCCCAGGGTTACAAGGTTGGTTCACCATATGTAAATATATAAATATAATACATTACATAAACAAAATAAAAAGCAAAGACCATATGATTCTCTCAATTGATACAGAAAAAACTTTTGATAACATCCAGTATCCTTTTCATGATCAAACACTTAAGAAAATAAGCTTAGATGGGTCATTTTTTAAACTGATAGAGGCCATCCACAGCGAACCCACAGCCAATATCATATTGAATGGAATAAAATAGAAAACATTTCCACTCAAATATGAAACTAGACAAGAGTGCCCATTGTTGCCACTGCTATTCAACATAGCAATGGAAATCTTAGCCATCATAATCAGGCAAGAGAAGGCAATCAAGGGTATCCAAATGGAGTCAGAGGAAATCAAACTCTCACTCTTTGCAGATGATATGATCTTACCTGGAAAACCCCAACTACAAAACTCTTAGACGTGATCAAGAAATACAGCAGCATCTCAGGATACAAAATCAATACTTATAAATCAGTAGCTTTTATATATACCAATAATAGTCAAGCTGATAAAATAGTCATGGACTCTGTTCCTTTTGCAGTAGTGCCAAAGAAGATAAAATATTTGGGAATTTACCTAAGAAAGGATGTGAAAGATCTCTATAAAGAGAACTATGAAACTCTGAGAAAAGAAATAACTGAAGATGTTAATAAATTGAAAAACATACCATGCTTATGGGTAGGAAGAATCAACATTGTTAAAATGTCCATACTACCCTAAGCAATACACAAATTTAATGCAATCCCTATTAAAGCACCATTGGCATACTTTAAAGATGTGAAAAAAGTAGTACCTTATTTTACATGGAATGAGAAAAAAAAATAGGCAAGACATTACTCAGAAATAAAAACAAATCAGGGGGCATCACACTACCAGACTTCAGGCTATACTATAAATCTATATGGACCAAAACAGTATGGTACTGGCACAAAAATAGAGAGGTAGATGTATGGAACAGAATAGAGAACCAAGAGATGAACCACTTATTGTCATTTGATCTTTGATAAGACTGTCAAAAACATCAATTAGGGGAAAGATTCCCTATTTAACAAATGGTGGTGGGTGAATTGGTTGGCGACTTGTTGAAGACTGAAACTGGACCCTCACCTTTCACCATTAACAAAAATTGATTCTCTCTGGATAAAACATTTAAACTTAACACATGAAACTATAAAGATACTAGGAGAGCGTGCAGGGAAAATACTTGAAGAAATTGGCCTGGGAGAACATTTTATGAGGAGCACCTCCCTGGCAATTGAAGCAACACCAAAAATATATTACTAGGATCTGATCAAACTAAAAACGTCTGAACAGCCAAAAACACAGTAAGTAAAGCAAGCAGACAGCCCTCAGAATGGGAGAAGATATTTGAAGGTTATGTTTCTGACAAAGGTTTGATAACTATAATCCATAGAGAACACAAACCAATAGAAGAACAAGTGATCACATTTCATTGTGGGCAAGAGACTTGAACGGAAGCTTCTCTGAAGAAGACAGGCACATGGCCTACAAACACATGAAAAAATGCTGATCTTTAATCATCAGAGAAATGCAAATCAAAACCACTTTGAGATATTATCTAATTCCAGTAAGAGTAGCCCACATAACAAAATCCCAAAATTACAGATGTTGGTGTGGATGTGGAGAGAAAGGAACACTTCTGCACTGCTGGTGGGAATACGTTCCTTTTGGAAAGAAGTTTAATACTTAAGGTATTAAACTAATACTTAATACCTAATACTTAAGGTATTAAAAGTAGACCTGCTGTTCAATCCTGCAATTCCTCCACTAAATATATATCCAGATGACCAAAAATAATTTGACAACAAAGATATTTGCCCCAGAATGTTTTTTGTAGCCCAATTCATAATTGCCAAGTCATTAATGACCATCGTGCCATGAATGGATTAACAAATTTTGGTATATGTATACCATGGAATTTTATGGAGCCATAAAAAAGATGGAGACTTTACCTCTTTTATATTTACATGGATGGAGCTGGAACATATTCTTCTTAGCAAAATATCTCAAGAATGTAAGAAAAAATATCCAATGTACTCAGTACTATTATGAAACCAATATATAATCACCCACACTTTCATACGAATGATGAAACACAACTATAGCCCAGAGTGAAGGATGAAAGAGAAGGGAGAGGGAGAGGGAGAGAAAGGGGAGGCCAGTTGGAGGGAGGGTAATTGTTGGGACCTCACCTATTGTGCATAATGCAAGGGTACATGTCAAATCTATTAAGAGAAGAGTATAAATGTCTTTTTTTTTTTTTTTTTTTTTGACAGAGCCTCAAGCTGTCCCCCTGGGTAGAGTGCCGTGGCATTACAGCTCACAGCAACCTCCAACTCCTGGGCTCAAGCGAGTCTCCTGCCTCCGCCTCCCAAGTAGCTGGGACCACAGGCGCCCGCCACAACGCCCGGCTATTTTTTGGTTGCAGCCGTCATTGTTGTTTGGCGGGTCCGGGCTGGGGATTCAAACCCGCCACCTTAGGTGTACGTGGCTGGTGCCTTAGCCAGTTGAGCTATAGGCGCCGAGCCGAGTATAAATGTCTTAATGCAACAATTAAATAAGAGAAGTGAAGGCTATATTAACCAATTTGATGTAAGCATTCCAAATTGTACATAAAATCAACACATTGTACCCCATAAATGCATTAATGTACACAGTTATGATTTAATTTAAAAAAACATTTTACTACCCCCCAAAGCAACTAAAAAGAATTATAATGCAGGAAATGAGGGGCAAAAAAAGTTTTAAGGCATCTAGCAAACAAATATCACAATGACAGATGTAAGTCTCTCATCAGTGATTACTTTAAATGGATTGAACTCTTCAATCAAAAGAGATTGGCAAAATGGCTTTTAAAAAACAAACATGATTCAATGATACATTGTCAAAAAGAGACTCAGGTTAGTACCAAAGGTTAAAAGTAGAAGGATAAATAAAGTTATTCCATATAAATTGTTAAGAAGGAGCAGAGGTGATTGTGATACAGTCAACCCTTTAACAAAACGGTTTAGAGATCAATCCCCCATGTAGTTGAAAATCTGCATACAACTTTGACTCCTCAAAAACTTTGCTGGGCAGCACCTGTGGCTCAGTGGGTAGGGCACCATCCCCATATACTGAGGGTGGTGGGTTCAAACTGGCCCTGGACAAACTGCAATAAAAAAATAGCCCAGCTCCTCAGGAGGCTGAGGCAAGAGAATCACCTAAGTCCAGGAGTTGGAGGTTGCTGTGAGCTGTGTGATGCCATGGCACTCTACTGAGAGCGATAAAGTGAGACTCTGTCTCTACAAAAAACAACAACAATAACAATAACAGCAACAAAACTTTGCTAATAGCCTACTGTTGACTGGAAGCCTTACCAATAACAAACAGTTGATAAACATATTTTGTATGTTATATGTATTATATACAGTATTACTATAAAGTGAGCTACAGAATAGAAAATATTATTAACAAAATTATGAAGAGAAAACATTTACTATTCGTTAAGTGGAAGTGGATCACCATAAAGGTCTTCATTGCCACCTTCACACTGAGTGGGCTGAGAAGGACAAAGACAAAAGATTGGTCTTGCTGTGGTAGAGGTGGAAGTGGAGGCAGGAGAAATACTAAGTGTAACTTCATGGAAATACATAATTTTTATCTGACTTTCATTTCTCTAAAAATGTTTCTATATGGTACTAATCGTTCCACCATTTGGTTTAGTTTCAGTGCCCATACACATATCATAGAAGGGTCCATGCCATAAAGGAAGACAAAAGTGGCCTTGAATAATCAAACCCCTCTGCCCAATTGTCTAACATCAATTGCTTTTCTTTTCTTTCTCTTTTTTTTGAGACCAAGTCTCAAGCTGCTGCCCTGGGTAGAGTACCATGGTATGGTTCACAGCAACCTCCAACTTGGGTTCAAATGATCCTCTTGCCTCAGTTTTTCTATTTTTAGTAAAGACAGGGTCTCACTTTTGCTCAGGCTGGTCTCAAATTCATGAGCTCAAGCTATCCATCTGCCTTGGCCTCCCAGAGTGCTAGGATTACAGGCATGAGCCACTGTGCCCAACCTCAATTGCTTTTCTTATGGTGTCTCTCTCATCATCTGGCACCGGTTTGAAAGCACTCATTTCTATCAAATTGTCTTCTGTTAATTCCTCTGGTGTAGTGTTGGGACCTGACCTCCTGAGAGGCAAGGACCCCCAGTTTTGAGGAACTGCATTTGAGTCAAGGACTGAATGTGACCTGGCTCCAGCTGTTTCCTGTTATGGCTGGTTCCTGAACCAGATTAGAATGGAGCCAGGCCCTTTTGGTCAACACAGACTGCTGAGAATGCTGTTTCACTCTTAGGCTGTTTTTAATCAAGTTATGCAATTATGACAAAATCATGCCTTCAAGCTACTGTATATAAAAGCTATGCAATAAAGCCAAGGTTGCCTTTCCTATTGAGGAAAGCTCCTCTTGATCCTGTTATTTTCCATTTTTCTTTTCCATCCCATGCCAGTCTACTCCTAGGTTTTCCTAATTACTTTGCTAGGCTGGTCCCCGGTGGTATAGTGTCTATTAGATCTTGAGTTTCTCTGAGATTCTGTCTTGAAACCCTCTATCTTCCTTCTACTTAAGGTTGCTACCTCAGTCTTACAACCAGGACCAAGAGGAGCAACAGAAGAGGGACAAGAGAAAGGTTACTGGTCTTGTTAAGGCCAATGTTTCCTTCCCCAATCCCACCCAGGCTCTTGAGGGGAGACTGGTTAAATGCCTATAGGCATCAGACTCTTTTTCTCTGAGGTCATATTATTCCTAATGTTGGCTAAATACCAGTCATTTCCATAAGCCCTGACAGCTTCAAGAACTGCTAGTCTTTCAGACTTGTTATGGTCTGATTTAGCAAGAGCATAACATCTTTTCAGGATAAATCAAATGACTGTCTGAGACCCTGGAAGATATCAATATATCTTTCTCGGTCATCCAAAAACTTGCCTAAGTCCATTTTGATTTGTTTCAGATCTGACAGAGAGAAAGAAATGTGTATCTGTGCAGGGGCAGTACCCCCTAGTCTAACTACTTCCTGCAAGGGGCATACTGCTGGGTGCAAACTAGGAGGGGCACTTGGAAGTGGGCCCAGCTCCTTGGCATTCCCAAATGGGGTCACACTAATCTGGGCCACAGTGGCCCTGAACAGGGCAGACAAATTGGGTCAGACTCTTGGGGTCCCCTTGAGGGCTCCTGGTTGGCAATCATTACCAAGAAAGCATGGTAAAAATAGCAAGACTTACATAATTGAGTATTATCACATAGGACATAAAAGGCTTGGACATAAGGCACCACAGACCACTTCCCTTCTCTTCTGCAGAACAGATATAACTGCAGAATGGTATTACAATTTAGGCTCTTCCCTGGTGTCCACTGCTCACCAGTTGGAAGGTTGTACTGTGCCCAGGCCTCAGTGCAGAAGAAAATGAGGTGCTTTTTCTTCAGGGTTTGAGGGTTGAACTGGTTTCAGTTCTTTAAAATACAATGCAGCAGGGTGCTATCTTTGAGAGCTGAGGAAGAATTCCCCATCTAGGAGAGAAGACATAGGCGTTCTGTGTCTGGTCATCTTCCTTCTTTCCTTCACTCAGCCACAGGGCTACAGGGGCATCCCTCTGTGGGATAGAGGAGCCTACTGGGGTGCATGGCCAACCACAGTCGGTTGCCTTCCTAGGTTAGTCACACTTACTAGCATAGGGAGAAGACCCATGCTTGTAGAAACTTCTACCCCTATTGCAGCTGGTGGGGAGAGAAATGTATCTGAGTGGGGACACTCATTAATAGAATCATGAGTGTTGTGTGAATTGATCGGGCTGGGGTCACAGAGGTAAGACCAGCAGTCAGAATGTCTTGGAAGAAAAGGAGGTTGCAGCTCTCTCAGGCATGCAGAGACCCTAGTTTATTTCTTCCTCACTTATATACCCTAACAATGAAGCATTCTGCACTTACACATATAATCTTAAATTTACAATACAATAAAGTCGCAAGCCTTATTTATCTCTTTTTGCTTCAGAGAACAAAGTATTTCATCTGTGAAGAACAGATGTAATCTTTAACTTAGCAGCCCAATAACCTTATCTTGATTTACCGCTACTCGAGTCTTTTCCAGGAAATTCCTGACCACAGCATGCTCTGTTTTCAGTGTCTGTCTCCCACTACATTAGTTTTCTAATCTCTCTAGAGGCTCTTCAAAGGAATATCCCTTCCTCCAGACCTTGAGACAATTTCAATCAAGAACAAAGTTATGGCAGCTTTTAATGTGGCTCAGCTACATTTCTCCCTTTTATAGACAAATTATGCAAAGTAACAGAAAATACAACTGCTTGGTGTTCGTTCACCTGATGGGTTTGGCTAACTCATCTGCAGACTGGATACAAAATAAAACAAATAATAACCACTGCAGCAAACAATCCAACAGAAGTCCCAAGTAAAGCATTTAACTTTGGCAAAAGATTTAACTGAGTTATTCCTTCAAATGTCTCTTTAAAAATAGAATCTCCATTAACACATTCAAGTTTATGTTGGAACGTATTGTACACTTTCTTTTGTAAACATAAGATATCATTTGTTAAATTCTCATGATTTAATAAATGTTTTTTAACTTTCTCCCATGGACATTCAGTAGCATCATAAGGTACAAGGGTCACACAAAAACTAGTCGTATTCCAATCACATCAAAATTTGATTTGTTTTTGCAAACTAGACAATTGATCTCCTAATATTACTACAGCTTGTTCCAAGTCTGATAACTCATTATGAATTTCAGTGTCAATTTGTCTCTGAGCAGTCCAGAGCTGCTCTGAATTGTGGTGTCATTCGACAACAAAGTCCTGTGTCTTAATGCTCTCCATCAGGGCAACTTCTGCAGTGGCAGTGGCAGCATAAACTCCCGCACGGTGATTATTCCCAGGATCATGGCTATCAAAATTCCAATGAAGCATCTGGTTCATTTCAGGACCTTCTCCACTATCATCTATAGGATGGACAGTGCAGGGGACTCTTCCCACACACAGAAAACTTCACCAGCAAATTCATGCTTATCTGAGGAGATATACCACTATAATCGCGATCAGTGCTGATCCATGCCTGAAATTTAAGTCAGACGATGGGGCTGGCTACCAAAGCAAATAGGAGGTCCACTGACACCAGTACTATAATCAGTAATTATTGTTCCTTCCTCCTCCAGTTTTAAAAGATAGCGAATGTCATAGGGTCCAGGGAGCCAGCAAGATTCATTCACATAAATTGGAATATTTGGTTCAAACTAGCTGACTCCCCTCAGTAGAGGTGGATTGGGTATATATGTCCAATATTCATATGATTGAGCACTTACCTGAGTAAAGAGAAGTGAGATCATAGCCAAGAACAAGGAGGTTGTGGTTAAGGGTTATTTAGCTTGGGCCACCAGATCTTCTGCATCATTACAAAACTTCTTCACCTGGCATCTCCAGCCAAATGTAGTTTGTTTCTGGGGGTATTATTATACTGCTCTCTTCCCTTTTGTTTGAGCAGCGTATTTTTAAATGTGTGATTATATCTTTCAATAATTGCTTGATCTGTACTATTACCAGGCGATCCAGTGATGTGTTTGATGTTATGTAGCTGAAAAAAAGCCTGAAATTTACTAGAAATGTATGGTGAACCATTGTCTGTTTTGATTGATTGTGGCTTTCCCATAATTGCAAAAGCTTCAAGCAAGCGAGAAATGACCGCATCAGCCCATTCAGAAGTAAATGCTGATGCCCATCAGAAATGAGAATATGTGTCCATAGAGTAATGAACATATTTTAGACCGCCAAATTCTGGAACTTGAGTAACATCCATTTGCCAAAGTTTATTAACTTATAAGCCTCCTGGATTAACACCAGATGGTAAAGGTGGCATTATTAAAGGTTGACAGGTAGGGCACGAGCGAACAATAGCTCTTGCTGCATGCCACTTAATATTATGTCACATTTTTAGAGATTGAGTGTTATTGTAATGTAAAGAATGCTCCAAATTGGTAGTTTGTACTGATCCAATAGCAGCATTACTTTCAGCAAGAGGTCCAGGTAAATTAGAATGAGCTTTTTATATGAGTAACATATTAGGGTTGCTCAAGAGAGCAAATGAGCTGTTGTAATGTTGAAAATAAAGTAATTAATTCTGACTAACTCCAAGGAAGTGTGACTGTTTCTATATTCTGCACTACATGCACCTAATATAATGAATCTGTTATCACATTTAGAGTGATATTAAAATCTATTAAAAGCAAAATGATAGCAAATAATTCAGCCTTTTGTACAGATTGATATGGAGATTGTTGTGTTTTAGAATTATGAGATCCTAAGTAACCAGAAACACCCATTTTATTAGCATCAGTATAAAATGTAGGAGCATCAACAATTGGTTTTTGTGTAACAACTTGAGGTAAAATCCAAGAAATGTTCTTTAAAAACTGTAAACGTTTATCTGTGGGGTAGTGATTGTCAATTTCACCTAAGAAATCAGCAAGTGCTACTTACCAATCTGTAGAAAAGGTAAATAAGTTATTTATCTGTTGATTAGTCTAAGGAACAATAATTTTATCAGGATCTCATCCTACTAATTGTTGCAACCTAAAGCGACCTTTCAAAATTACATCTATTTTTTGAATAAATGTTTCCATCTTCTTAGTTGCTTTGTGTGGAAGAAAACACCATTCCACAAAAGCTTCCTCTGTGCTAAAAGTCCAGTAGGTGAATGTTCAGAAGGAAAAGTATATAAAATGAAATATGAAAAATCAGTAATTCTATCAAGCTGAGCTTCTTGTATATGTTTTTCTAACCATTCTAATTCTTTCTCAGCTTCTTTTATAAGCTGTCTAGAACTGTGTAAAGCAGAGTCACCTTCTAATAATGAGAATAAATGAGACAATGTATAAGTGGGTATTCCTAGTGATGATCTGACCCAATTTATATCTCCTAATAATTTTTGAAAATCATTAAGTGTTTTTAATGTGTCTCGTCTTATTTGGATTTTTTGAAGAATTATATGTTGGGCTGATAATTTATATCCTAAATAATTCCATGGTTCTTGCATCTGAACCTTCTCTGGGGCAATATGAAGACCAAAATTAGAAAGATATTGACAAGCTTTAGAATACATTTTTTGTAATTCATCATTTGAAGAATGAGAAAACAAGATATCATCTATGTAATGCAAACAAATTCCTTTTGGGAACTCTTTGCATACTCAGTCCAAAGGTTGCTGAACAAATAACTGACAAAGAACAGGGCTATTTAACATGCCTTGAGGTAAAACCTTCCATTGATAATGCTGAGCAGGTTGAGCATTATTGAGGGATGGGACAGTAAACGCAAAGCATTCAGCATCCTTAGGATTTAAAAGAATGTTAAAAAAGCAGTCCTTAAAATCTACTGTAATAATAGGATGCTCTTTTAGAATTAATGATGGGTTTGGAATTCCCAGTTGTAAAGAACCCATGGGCTGAATAGCTGCATTGACTTTTCTTAAGTCAGTTAACATGCTCCATTTGCCAGATTTTTGCTTAATTACAAAGACCAGGGAATTCCATGGGCTGGAGGAACTTTCAATATGATTTTGATCTAATTGTTCTTTAATTAAAATATGAAACACTTCTAACTTTTCCAGAGGAAGGGGCCACTGCTCAACCCAGATGAGCTTGTCTGATTTCCAATGTAAAGGCAGGGTGAAGCGCTGCACAGTGGACCCTAAAGAAAATCCTCTGAAAGAGTAGGGAATCCTGAGCCAGTTTGATCACCAGCTTGTCTTGTTACCTCTGCTTTATGGGGAGAGGTATTTATTGTAGAATTAAAACCCATGTTAAACATTATGTTTTTTGCTGCTGAAGAAATAGCAGGAATAGATAGCATAGCTCCCCATTGTTAAAGCAAATCTCTTCCACACAAAGTTAAGGCAAGGGGAATGACATAAGGCTGAAACTGAGCTGGCTGTTTTTCAGGTCCATAGGAGTTTAAAGTTTGAGCACTTTGTTCAATGTCTGTCATTGTTCCAAGTCCTACAAAAGTAGCTTTAACTTTTTTCTTGGGCCAAGTCTTTGGCCACATATAAGAAGCAATGATAGAAACATTAGCTCCAGTATCTACAAGTCCATTGAGGACAGTACCATCAGAAAAAGTTACGACACACTGAGGTGGATTGTCATTTATGAAGGCATGCCAAAAAACCTATTTTCCTGTACTACCAAATCCACCTTCTCTTTTTATAGGAGCTGCTTTACTTTTGTGGTATGGGAGAATTAACAACTGAGCAACACTCTGTCCAGCTTCTAAAGTAATAGTTTTAGTAGCAGTGGCTATTATTTGAATTTCACCCTCAAAATCAGCATCATGAATTTGTAGTCCTTGTAATGTTAAACTGCTGTGCCCTAATAACAAACCTACTATATTTAATGGAATAGGGCCATAAAAACACCAGTATGCAATTTTACAGGCAAAGTATCTGCTGTAATAGTGATTGTTTCATAGATTGGCAGATCGAAGGCTGCACTATTGTGTGTGGCATGAAATAAATTCTGCACTGAGAGCCTTAATTTTTTTGAATCTGAGCATGGGCTTGGCCGTTGCTCACTGGAAACTGTTGAACAAGAGAGCCTGTATTTGTTCCTGGGCCCCAGGACGGCCCGTAGGAGAGTTTCCCTGATTCTGTAATGGAGGAAGGATATTTTGTCTTTATGTTTTATTGATTTACATTCATTAGTTCAATGTTTTCTCTTTTTACATCTATGGCATTAGCCTGAGGGGCTGGAAGATTTTGTAGGCATATTAGTTTTGCCTTTTCTACAATCTTTGTGAACATGATCCAATTTTCCACAATTGCAACATTTAGTAGAAGTAACCAGCCCTTTCAAGGCTGCAGCCAATAAGTTAACCTGGAATGTCCCTGATCCAACATCTCTACATGCTCTAATGTAATGATCTAAAGTAACATTTTCCTGCATTTTTACACTTGCTAATGCTTTTTTGCAATCAACATTAGCATTCTCATAAGCCAATGAAAGCAAGAACATGTTCTCAGTTTCAAGGCCATTAACAGATCATTGCACAGCAGATTGCAGATGGCCCAAAAATTCGGTATATGGCTCATTGGGGTCTTGAAGGATTTTGGTGAAAAATTGTCGTATTTCATCTTTTTCATCTAACCTTAGCCATGTCATGGTACAAATTTCCCATATTTGCGCTAGCAAATCAGTGTAATTACACTGTGCTTGGAGATCTGAATGCCTTCCCATCCCAGTCAATTGATAAAAATTAAAGGAGGGTCGGTTTAAAGCTCGATTACTGTGAGCCTGTTTATGGGCTTCTTCTCTCCACCAGGATTTAAACTGTAAATACTGACCTGGTGACAGAGTAGTCTGTGCCAGGGTGTCCCAATCAATAGGAAACAATAATTTATCCCTACAATAAGTCTTTAATACTCCTTGCACATATGGAGCACTGGGTCCATAATCATCAACTGCATCCTTTAAGAGTTTTAAAAATTTCATGTGAATCTGGAGATGAGATACTTCAACATCACCATCATCATTAGTTGACCTTAGAATAGGAAAAGTAAGGTGTGATCATAGATGGTGGATTTAACACAGACTGATGGTGTGTAACTTCCTCATGCAAGATACATTTCAGACCCAAAAGAAAATTTGACCACTGTCCTCACACGAGTATCAGAGAGAGTTAAATGATACTGCTGTAAGGCGGAAGGAAGCAGCAGAGCAGAAGAAGTGGGCGCATTAGGCACAGCAGCAGCAGTCGGTTGTGTGGACAAAGCTGGAAATGCACCAAGCTTTCCCTGTGTTAAAGGTGCCAACTGCTGAGAATTCATAAGTTGACAGCAAAGTTCTAAAAGATGTTAAATCTCAGATAATTTATGATCTGACCCACAGGCTTCAGAGTCACTTTCAGTTTCACAGGAATCACTAGTACTACTGGGAAGAGGGATTTCATCATATGTAGATGCCTCTGTGACAGCAGGAGCCGGAGCTGAGTCTGGAAAAGGGGGAGGCTTAGGTTTTTGCTCTGTGTCTGAACTCGGCTGCAACGGCTGTAGAGCCACAGTGACTAGATTATAAACCGTCCAAACCTCAGAGTTGATACGGTCCCCTCCTTGGTGAGCCCTGCTTAGTGCCCTTCCCACATCCTTCCAAACCTTCAAGTTTTCTGTTTTTGGTAGTTTGTGAAATTTTGGGGCAGCGTCTGTTGCTCACTGGGTAGGGCACCGGCCCCATATACCGAGGGTAGCGGGTTTGAACCTGGCCCAGCCAAACTGCAACAAAAAATAGCCAGGCTTTGTGGTGGGCGCCTGTAGTGCCTGTGGAGAGGCTGAGGCAAAAGAATCGCCTAAACCCAGGAGTTGGAGGTTGCTGTGACACCCCGGCATTGTACCAAGGGCGTTAAAGTGAGACTCTGTTTCAAGAAAAAGAAAAAAAAAAAAGAAAGAAAGTTTGGTGTTCATTTTTCTTTAAAGGTTAAGTAGAATTCTCCAGTGGAGCTATCAGGTCTTGGTCTTTTTATTGTGAGACGTTTGATTATTAATTCCTTCTATCTACTTGTTATAGATCTATTCAGATTTTCTGTATTTTCTTGAGCCAGTTTTGGTAGTGTTTGTCTTTCTAGGAATTTGTCCATTTTATCTAGATAATCTAGTTTTTCTGACATGGAATTGTTCATAATATTCCCTTATAATTCTTTATATTTTGTAATGTAGGTAGTAATGTCCTTTCTTTCAAAATATGATTTGAGGCTCGGCGCCTATAGCTCAACCGGCTAAGGCGCCAGCCACATACACCT
>NW_003852500.1:5240525-5244432 GCF_000181295.1 Otolemur garnettii
TTTTGTATTTTTGTTTATTTTTTCTTAAAATTAATGTGAAAACACTACACTGTACCCCCTGTTTGCATTCTTGAAGCTCTGTAAAAAAAAAAAAAAAAAAAAAAAAAACAAAATATGATTTGAGTCTTCTCTCTTTTTTTTATGTTTTTTGTCAATCAAGCTAAAGTTTTGTATTTTTGTTTATTTTTTCTTAAAATTAACTCTTGATTTCATTGATTTTCTCTATTATTTTATATTCTTTATTTCATTTATTCCCATCCATATCTTTACTATTTTCTTCCACCTGCTTATTTTAGGTTTAGTCTGCCTTTCATTTTCTAGACTACTTAGGTTGATTAGGCTTATTTTATGGCCTAGCATATGGTCTATGCTGGAACATGTCCCACATGCATTTGAGAAGAAAAAAACATGTATTCTGCTATTGGTGGATGGAGTATTAAAAGATGCCAGTTCTAATCTTCTATTGATCTTTCTGTGTTCTCTCCATTATTCATAATAGGTATTAAAGTCTTCAACTATTTTTGTTTAATTATCTTTTGGAGGGCTCTGTTAGGTGCATATGTAATAGTTACATCCTTTTTTCTTTTAGAAACAGAGTGTCACTTTGTCGCCCTCAGTAGAGTGCTTTGGTGTCACAGCTCACAGCAAGCTCCAGCTCTTGGATTTAGGCAATTCTCTTGCCTCAGCCTCCAGAGTAGCTGAGAGTACAGGGGCCCACCACAACACCCAGCTAATTTTTTTGTTGTTACAGTTTGGCCGAGTCCGAGTTTGAACCCACCACCCTTGTTATATGGGACCAGCGCCCTACTCACTGAATCACAGGTGCTGCCCCGATTATATCCTCTTTTTTTGATTGACCCTTTTGTCATTATAAAATGTCTTTGTTTCTGTTAACAGTTTTTGTCTTAATGTCTATTTTGTTGGATTTTAGTACAGTTTTTCCAGCTCTCTTTTGGTGACTTCATGTTAATCAATTTGTCCATACTTTTACTTTATATCAATTTTTGTCTTTAAATTTAAAGTACATCTCTTTTAGACAGCATACACTTGCATCATGTTTTTAGTTTTTAATCCACTGTGATTATCTCTGCCTTTTAATTGGAGTGTTTAATCTATTTACACTTAATGTAATTGCTGACAGAGTAGAATTTATGTCTGCCATTTTCTTATTTATGTTCTATGTCCTGTGTCCTTTTGGCTCCTCTCTTCCTCCTTCCACTGCTTTCTTTGTGTTTAGTAGATAATTTTTAATGCATCATTTTTAATTCTCTTATTTATTTTGCCAGATTTAGTTGAGTTATTTTCTTGATGGTTGCTGTGGTGTTTACAATTGACATTTTGATTTTTAACAATAAAGTTTTGATTAATAGAAACTTAATTTCAATAGCATACCAAAAGTTTATTCCTATAAAACTCTGTTCCTTTATCCTATCTTTCTGCTTTCATTGTCATACAAATTATCTATTTATTCATCTTATGTCCATAAACACAGAGTTGTAATTTCATGCTTCAAATTATAGACAGAAATGCATTTATATTCTCTTTATTTACATATGTAGTTACTTCCACCAGTGTTCCTTATTTCTTTAGGTAGATTTGTATAATCTAATACCTCAAGGAACTATATAAACTAAGCCCAGAGTTAGCAGAAAGAAATAATCAGAGCAGAAATAAATGAAATAGAGGCTAGAAAAATAATAGAAAAAAATCAAAGTATTTGAATTGTTTTTTTAAAAATGTAAACAAAATCGACAAACCTTTAGCTAGAGCAGTTAAAGACAAAATAGAGACTATTCAAATAAGATCAGAAATGAAAGAAGAGATACTACAACTGAAATACAGAGGATTTTAAGAAACTGCTATGAACAATTATTAACTATGAACAATTATTAGCTATGAACAATTATTAACAAGTCAATAACTTAGAAGAAATGGACAAATTCTTAGACATAAACAATCTATTGAGACTGAAACTTTTTATTTCAGATTAATATAAGGTACATAATAATTATTCAAGACTGAATCTTAAAGAAATAGAAAATCTGAACATACCAATAACAAGTAAGGAGATTGAATCAGTAATAGAGTCTTCCACCAAAGAAAAGTCCAAGACTGGTTAGTTTCAGTACTGAATTCTACCAAATGTTTAAAGAAAAATTAATACCAGTTCTTCTCAAACTCTTCCAAAAAATCAAAGTAGAGAGTGTTGGGGGGGTGCTAACATGGCCCACATGAACCTTCCCCCTCCTAAAACAAAGAACACAAAGGATCTAGTTAGACCATGCCCAAAGGCATTTGTGCCAAAGGACCCCAACTCAGCAAGCTGTGGAATTTGCTCACTCCCTATGGCCCTACATAAAAGGGGTCTCTAACTGCCCATAGGTGCAGATGCCACCTTTGCCCTGACCAGGCAGGTCACTGTCTCCTTTCGATAAACCTGGCCTGAATCTCCCCACTCCTGGTCTCATCTCTGGATGAGCCACTAGGTAGTCGCCATGCTACCTTTCAGAGAGAATACTTTCCAAACTAGGCAACTCTGTGGTTTAACAATAAGATGTGACAACTCTGTAAATCAGAGTCTCCACTCTCCTTATTGCCTGTTTTTATTGCTACTTGTTAGTGACTTTTCTAAACTGATTCTATAAAGTCTATTCTTTGTCAGGTGTG
The DNA here is from genome assembly GCF_000181295.1 of Otolemur garnettii. Lineage (NCBI taxonomy): Eukaryota > Metazoa > Chordata > Mammalia > Primates > Galagidae > Otolemur > Otolemur garnettii. The sequence continues at coordinate 5,243,193 of NW_003852500.1, forward strand.
GCCACTGAAATCTCTGTTCAGTTAGGTTAGTCAGCTAATGATTGACCAGACTTCCTCAAGTATCTGTAAATAGTAAGTCTCCTAGTGTTTGCCCAGATGTTCTGTGTGCATATTGGGGCATACCTTCAACACTCATGCCACTGACAACTCTGCTTTAGCCTTCATTTCTGCTTGTACAGAGCCTCAAAGTGAGACCTTAGGGACTTCTCAGTACATAACCCTGAGCAAGCATGTGGACTTCTAGATTACCAAGCATGTTGAAACTTTCAAAACCTTATGGACATCTCATTTTTTGCTTTTCCTTTATAGATTTTTGGTTACCTTATTGCTTGCTTCAACAGTTATCCACTTCAGGCAGGGCAGTTAGGAAGTTATAATCAATTATACCTAATTCTTTTTTTGTGTATGTATGTATTCTGAATAATTTTTATTGTAAGTCACATAATCTTAGCCTTGACATGACAGGAAGTTACAGAGCTGTAAATACCAAATCTATATTACCTTATATAGTTTGGAAAACTTTCAAGTTTGTGACATATGGTAATTGCACTTCTATACACAGTAGGAGAAAGATACACATGTAAAGACAACACTCAAAAGGATTCTTACACTTAGATTTGCCTTACTTGATTACAAACATCCCAAGCCATCTTTCTATCCAGGATCTGTGCAAGGCTTTTCTCCTTTCCTGGGACAGAATTAGTACAAAGGATTAAAGAGTTTATGCAAATGTGAATATCATTGAGAAGTACAAGAGGAAAATCTTGACTGTGGCTGGTGGAAAGCAGAAGACAATATTTCCTGGCTAAGAAATTTCCCCTAATTCTGTTCCATATATCCCTGCACCCCTACTCCCAGGGAAAAAGCTGTTTGCACTATGTGAACCCCCAGGAACCACCAGACAGTTCACATAATGATGATTCTCTGGGAATGAAGCTTTGAAGGGGCTCCAATCTCACTCTGTCCTCTCTGGTGGCTTCATCATGATTTTAGATACTGGTTTTCAAGGCTTTGTGGAATTAGGGGATGGGAATAGAACAAGTTAATAATGCTGCAACATTTGCTTTCATCATGTTCCTTGAGACTAAGCAGTGCTTATCAATAAATGCTCCCTGGATTGCCCCAAGTTGGTTAGTTTCTAAAATTTTTTTTTCTTTTCTTTCTTTTTTTTTTTTTTTTGAGACAGAGCCTCAAGCTGTCCCCCTGGGTAGAGTGCCGTGGCATTACAGCTCACAGCAAC
>NW_003852500.1:5244524-5249674 GCF_000181295.1 Otolemur garnettii
CCGTCATTGTTGTTTGGCGGGTCTGGGCTGGGGATTCGAACCCTCCACCTTAGGTGTACGTGGCTGGCGCCTTAGCCGGTTGAGCTATAGGCACCGAGCCAGTTTCTAAAATTTTTAAAAAATTTATTCTTAGGTTTTCTGTTAGAGTCTTTATCTCTTTTATGGAGGAAAGAATTTTCAGAAAGCCTTATTCTGCTCATTTTTTGCTCATTTTTAAAAACAGCTGCATAGTTTACATCATGTGAACTTATGATTGATTGCTTAACCAGTTCTCTGCTGAAGGAGACTTATTTATACTCTTTTGCTCTTATGATACTCCATTGAGTAACCTCCTATAAATGTAATTTCATATTTGTGAATTTGTAGAGAAAATTTTCTAGAAGTAGAGTAACCAAGACAAAGATCAAAGGTAGGCCAATATGCATTTTTCATGGGCATTACAAAATTGCTTTGTACAGTGTTTATACCATTTTGCACTCCCACCAGAAAGATATTTATTAATTTGAATTCCTTAGTTTTATATCAATTAGTTGGGCACACTTTTTGGTAGGTAGTATTTTATGCACTAGGAATAGAGGCAGTAGTATACTGGTAAATGCTTAACAACTAGTTCTCTTGAGGGAAAATATCTCAGTGTGTTTTGTTTGTTGATTCCGGTGATGTAAATGTCATACCATAGCCCGTTTTAGGCTACCAGCCTAAAATCTGACAATACTGATCTGGAAGTTGGGGAGAGATGCGCATATCAGCTCTTGTAAGCTGGCATGAGCCACCCCTAGCAACCACTGGATCCAGACATGAATAAAGTTGACTACAAACATCCTGTTCTCAGAGTAGAGAGCAAAGTCAACAAACATAAAAAATAAAAACCTTGTGAAATATTATTAGAAGGTAATAAGTATGGGAACATACAAGCAGGTTCAGGGTCAAGGGAAGTTTCAGGGAAGGTGGGGTTATAATATGAAATAGGATAGTCTTTTTTTTTTTTTTTGGTAGAGACAGAGTTTCACTCTGTCGCCCTCAGTAGGGTGCCGAGACATCACAGCTCACAGCAACCTCCAGTTCCTGGACTCAAGTAATTCTCTTGCCTCAGCCTCCGAAGTAGCTGGGACTACAGGTGCCTGCCACAATGCCCGGCTATTTTTTTTTGTTGCAGTTTGTGGGGGCTGGGTTTTAACCTGCCACCCTCGGTATATGGGGCTGGCACCCTATCTCTGAGCCACAGGTGCCTTCTGGATAGTCTTGATAGACACCACAAGGAGATGATATTTGAACAAAGATTTGAAGAAAGAGATGGAGTAGAATAGTGGTTCTGAAACTTTAGCATGAATCAGAAATACCTGGAGGGCTTGTTAAAATACAAACTGTAGGTCTTACTTGTAGAATTACTGGTTCACTAGGTATGGGATGGGGCCCAACAAATTGTCTTTTAAGTTCCCAAATCATGCTGATGCCGCTCACCCAGAGACATCTTCTGTGAGCCACTAGTACGGTGACTTTCAACCTATATGCCATGAGAGGATCTTAGGTGTGCCACGAAAAAGAAATTTTTTATTATGAATATAGCTTGTTTTCTTTTCTTTTTTTCTTTTGTTCTTCAGATGGATACATAAGGGTACAAATGTTTAGGTTTCTTTGTTTTCAGTTCAAGTTGTAGTCGAGCCCTTCACCCAGGGGGCATACTGAACACCCTCACATTGGCTGAGAAAATGTTTAAAGATTGTTAATTAAATTATTTTTGAAAGAAGTTCAATGCACAGTAAGTATATTCCTTTCTCTCTCTCTTTTTTTGATCAACATAATTTAAGTGTGCTGCAGAAATTTAACCTGTAGGTTCAAGTGTCCTGTGAAATAAAAATGGCTGAAAAACATTGCACTAGAGTAATGATGCACCCCAGAGGGAACATCTAAGGCAAAGATGCCATTCTGTTCACAGAGGAACAGACTGAGTGCAAAGAGAGTGTAGCAGGAAATGAAATCAGAGTTAACAGACCCAATTCATGTGGTACCCTGGAGGGCATTACAAGAACTTGAACTTTTGCTCTGAGTGAGGCAGGAACTACTGAAAAATTTCAAGCAAAAAGGTGGCATGATCTAATGTACACTTTACTAGAATTGTTGGTGTTGAGAAAATCAGTGTAGAGAAAAGACATTAGGAAGCAAGATGAAAGCAGGAGTCTTATGCAGTAATCTTGGCATAAGCAGTTAGTTATTTAACTCCATCTTCAATCTGAAAAAACCATTCTGTGATACTCTGTTACAGGTGGACAAAACTCAGATAAGGAAGACATGCCATGCCATCACCTCCTTGCACCAGTCCAATTACAAACCCGTAAGAAATAAGAGGCCGGTGAGGTGGCCTACCACTCTGGGAGGCTGATGGGGGTGGATTGCTTGAGGTCTGGAGACCAGCCTGAGCTAGAGAGAGACCTTCAAGGCCAGGGGATCGCTGGAGTTTGAAGTTGCTGTAAGCTATGACTCCACGCAAGGGCACTCTACCTAGGGCATTAAAGTGAGACTCTGTCTCAAAAAAAAAAAAAAAAAAAAAAAAAAAAAAAAAAAAAAAAAGAAAAAGAAAAGAAACATGCTTACACGGAAAGCCTCTGGCACCCTGATAGGAGGAGCCTGGCCTAGGGAGTCCTGATAATGAGTTGGGCATCCTTGGTGCCCTGATTAGAAAGACTTGTTTGTAAAACCAGCTGCCCCTCAGCCTGCCATAAAAAAATGAGCTCCCTCCTTAATACTTGCACCCAGGCATGAAATAAACTTCTCTGCATATTACATTTGGTCTCAGCGCAATTTGATCCAATATCTCATTTTACCTGTAAAGTTACATACATATATTTAATATACCAAAAGGATGAAGGCCTTACTGCATGTGTTGTCAAACTTTTGTAATTTTGTACATGTGATTTTAAAGAAGATTTCTTAATATAGCTCTTTCATTAGTAGTGAGATTGATCATCTCTTTGTAGTTTTAATGACCATTTTGCTTTGGTAAACTGATGTCTTTTGCCAGTTTTTCTATTGAGTGGCTTAACTTTTCTCATTGATATGTAGTAGTTCTTTTTATATTATGGAGATTAGTTCTTCAATATGTCTGTATGTATCCTCCCTTTAAGATTGTTTTATTATTTAACTTTTCCCAATACTGTTAAATTATTTTAAATCAAAAGGTGAAAAAGTAAAACCTAAAATTGAATACAAATATTAAAAATGAAACTAATTTTGTCACATAAAGGAAAAAAATTCAAGAAAAAAATTTTGGTTTTTTTGAGGCAGTCTTACTTTGTTCCCTGGGTAGAGTGCCAGGGCATTGTAGCTCACAGCAACCTCAAACTCTTGGACTCAAGTGATCCTCTTGCCTCAGCCTCCCACGTAGCTGGGATTACAGGTTCCTATCACAAGTAATTTTTACAGGTGAGGTTCTCATCATCTACAATATATTTAATTATTCAGCCCTGGAATATACATCATTTCAAAATTGCTTTCTCATTTCCTTGTGAAAAACAAATTTACCCAACTGGAGTAGACTACTACTAAACTATTTAGTAAAAATACTTTTTGAAAGTAACTTAGGTTCTTTCTTCTCCATACCCTGTGGGATAGTTATATTATTCACTAACATTGTATAAAAATTGGTTCATTTGTTACAGCTTGTGTTTTATTTCAGGTTCCTACCATACCTCATTTGATTTTTTTTTTTTTTGAGACGGAGCCTCAGGCTATCCCCCTGGGTAGAGTGCCATGGCATGACAGCTCATAGCAACCTCCAACTCCTGCTGAGGCGAGTCTCCTGCCTCAGCCTCCCAAGTAGCTGGGACCACAGGCGCCCACCACAACGCCCGGCCATTTTTTAGTTGCAGCCATCATTGTTGTTTGGTGGGCCCGGGCTGGGGATTCGAACCCGCCACCTTAGGTGTATGTGGCTGGCACCTTAGCTGCTTGAGCCACAGGCGCCAAGCCCCATTTGATTTTTTTAAATTTAATTTACACTCAGTAAACTTAACTCTTTGTTGGCCAGGTGCGATGGCTCATGCCTATAATTCTAGTGCTCTGAGAGGCTGAGGTAAGTGCATTGCTTGAGTTCAGGAGTTTGAGGTCAGACTGAGCAAGAGTGAGACCTTGTCTCTACTAAAAGTAGAAAAGTTAGCCATGTGTAGTGGTGCAAGTGTATATAGCCCCAGCTACTTGGGAGGCTGAGACAAGGGGATCAGTTGAGTCCAAGAATTTAAGGTTGCTCTGAGCTATTATGTCATGGTACTCTACCCAGGGTCACAAAGCAAGACTCTGTCTCAAAAAACAAAACAAAACAAACAAACAAACAAAAAACAGAGACGGAAATATAGAGGTGTGTATGGATATAATATTTATAAGCTCTGTACTAGAAGCTTGTATTATTGCTACAGGCATGTCACAAGCTTCTAGTACAGAGCTTGTCCCTGAGCACACAGCCCCTGCATGTCTTTGCTTAGTAATCTTTCTGCCCATTATGTATCTTCTTAATAAAAGGACTCTGCAAGAAGTGTTCAGTGCTTGCCCTGAACCTATGGGAAGCTGACCTCTTGCAGCTTGTACTCTCAATAGGTGTCCCATGTAATCATTTATGTGGTCATGACACTTAGCCCAGACCAGCTAAACAACAATGACAACTACAACAAAAAATAGCTGGGCATTGAGGGGAGTGCCTGTAGTCCCAGCTACTTGGGAGGCTGAGGCAAGAGAATTCCTTAAGCCCAAGAGTTTGAGGTTGCTGTGAGCTGTGATGCCACAGCACTCTACCAAGGACAACATAGTGAGACTCTGTCTCAAAAAAAAAAAAAAAAATGAGTACACATTGAAAAGGCACAGGAGCCAAACTGAAAAAGTTCCCAATGACTAAATCTTCAAAAATTTGACCAAGAAAATATACAACAATTGTATTTAATTATAATTCATAGAATAAAACAAATAGACATGAGTCTGCACTGATGTCTATTTGTTAAATTATTTACTTTAGAATGATAGAGAAGGGACAGTTCTTCCTATAAAGAATGTGGAAATTTTAAAATTACTAGTAGTATACCAGAGTAACCATTTAACCATTGTTGCAGGAAAAATCCATTAATGGATGCTAAATTAGTGGTGAAAGCTTGAGAATAGGATATTTT
>NW_003852500.1:5251253-5253548 GCF_000181295.1 Otolemur garnettii
GAGAGCTTGTTCCCCACCTGGGTTCTCTCTGCCAGGAGCTTTGGTTTTTGTAGTTTTTGTATTCTTTGTTTCTGTGAATAAATCTTGTCTTACCACTGATCTGTAGTCCTTTGATTCATTTTTTAAATCTCAGAGACCAAGAACCTGAAACTCCAGTATCAGTTTTGGGAATGACAGTTTTGTGATAGAAGAAAGTTATGGACTGGGGAAATTTGTTAGATTTGAATTGGAGAAAGCAGTATGACCTAATGATTTTAAATAAATAAATTTATATTTCCCTGCTCTAGCTTCTGAAAGGGCCTACAAGTGATGACATACCTGTTGCACACCAAGTAGTCAGATCTTTGTTTACAAATATTATTCTCCACTAAAAGAACCCTAACTCTGAGACCTAGAAAGCATAAAGTCATTCTGGAAAATCACTTAATGATAGAAACAGGAATGTGCTGAAAGATTTGATAAAAGGACAAAGGAGGTTACTGATCTCATTGTCCAAATTGGGGCAGTTAGTATCAAAAAGAATAGAAAATGACAAAAAACATCCATGGTAATACTAAAAGGGCCCCTGAATATTCAAAAGAAAGAGATCTGGGGGGAAAAAAGGGAGCACTCTTCTTTATAGAAAAATGTTTGCTACCAAATGTAGAAGAAATAACAATAAGACAATCATCATTTTGCAAACCCTAGGGCAGTAATTGATTTTTTTCTGAGGATCATCCATGGATACTCCAACCACTGATTGAAAGGCTGAAGGTGAGCAGGATAATCATATGAACTTGTCCCCTACTACTTATCTATTATAGAGTGGGGATGGGGAGGGATGAAAGGGAGAGAGCTATTGGCTACCATGTTAACCAAATGATCACACTTATCATTGCCAGTAGTGAGACAGTCTGATGTTTAGTACCCCTGCATATTGCAGAAAGAGGTGTGTTATATCATAATTAGACACATCCAAAATAGGGGATATTCTACAAGACCACTAGGCCTGGATTCTTAGAAAAAAATAAAACAAAAAAAGTAGAATGACTTGTTGTGAATTAAAGATGATGGAGGCATAACAACCAAATATAATGTGGGAGACTTGATTGAATCTTGAATTGCAGAACTGTCTTGAAACAATTGAGGAATTAAATAAGGATTGCATATTATTGAATTGATTTTCATTTCCTTGGGTGTGAATGTGATATGTAGGAAGATAACTATATTCTTCAGAAATACATGCTAAAATATAATTGGGATGAGGTGTCATGATTGCTGTGACTTTTAAGTTGAGTCACAAAAGATATATATTAATATAGAGAAAGATATAAAGCAAGTATTTCAAAAGGATCTAGGTACTGCTTATTTAAGTGTTCATTTTACGTTTTTACAACTTTTCTTTAGGTTTGAAAATCCAATTTAAAAGTTGAAATTAAAAAAATAAATTAGCACATTTAGCACCCACTCAGGGGCATAGTAGGTATAAGATGAGCTTAGAACATCATGTTATACCAGAAATTAAGGATGTGATCAGAGTCATCATGGGATTATGTGAACTTCCAGGGGTTTCCACTGGCCAAATCAGAGACAATGTGAACACCAAAATAATTAAATACAATAATGATATCCCACACAACAATAGTTTGGTCAACCATGAACTGCATATATGATAGGGGTCCTATAATATGATAATACCATATATTTATTGTTTCTTTTCATTTCTTTATTTGTTTATTTTTATTTATTTTTTTTTTTTGTAGAGACAGAGTCTCACTTTATCACCCTCAGTAGAGTGCCATGGTGTCACACAGCTCACAGGAACCTCCAACTCCTGGGCTTAGGTGATTCTCTTGCCTCAGCCTCCTGAGTAGCTGGGACCACAGGTACACACCACAACGCCCGGCTATTTTTTGTTGGAGTTTGGCTGGGGCCAGATTTGAACCCACTACCCTCAGTATATGGGGCCAGCATCCTACCCACTGAGCCACAGGCACCGCCCATATTGTTTCTTTTCTATGTTTAGATACACTGTTGTGGTACAGGCAAGAGCTACACCAATGTGGACTGAGAATTCCTCAAGCAGGGGCTTTCCCAACCAACTGTAGGAGGTCCAGGAGCAGAGAGAGGAAAGACGTGACACATTCAGATGCAGAATTTTCAGTGAAATAATCTGCTGAGGCAGGGAGAGACAAGCACCTACCTGCCAATAGTGAGGCAGATAGGTGCTGCTTCAAACTGAAATCTCAGGAGACTTTTATTAGGATTTTGGAGCAAATCCTAATATAGAATGAAGAAATAAAGAGGCTCGGCGCC
>NW_003852500.1:5253788-5277559 GCF_000181295.1 Otolemur garnettii
ATTGTAAATATATATTACATTCATTAGTAGACACAAAAAAAAAAAAAAAAAAAAAAAAGAAATAAAGAGTTAATAATCTCATGAGTCAATTATGTGGGTGGTCTTTTGCTTATGAAAAAGATCATCAGGGTGAAAGACAATAAGGCACCAAATCATAGAACAATTCTTAAGAGCAGAACTAAATAAGTAACAGGGTTGCCTTAGGACATAAGAGAGGAACAGTTCCAGTTACAGTTTGGGGGCTAGATTGGCTCTACTTAAGGGTAATTTTTAATTGCCTTCTAACTCTGCTGATATTCTGTCTTTGCTAAGCTGCTGATGTCTACCCAGATGTTCCTAAACCAGTTTCACCTTTATTCTGCTGAACTTTCCAACCCCCTTCACCAATGTCAGTGTGCTGACCAGGGGGCAGGGGCTGAGGCAAGTCAACTTGCCCACACAAGTCCTCTGGACTGTCACCCTGCATTACATTTCTACCCACAATTCAGAAATCCTTATTAGGCTACAGTTGCCTAAAGTATTTATGTATGAGCAAGAGGCTACATCACATAGCCTAGGTGTGTAGTAGGCTCTACCATCTAGTCTTGCATAAGTGCACTCTTACAATGTGTGCAGAAGGATGAGATTGCCCAATGATACAATTCTCATAATGTATCATTAAGGCCAATGACTATATAAACTGTTGGGACACACAGGACTTAATGAATCTATATATATATAATAAATAGATGGGGCAGGAGGGATGCTAGTTGCTTGCAGCAGATGCTGAGGGCGACTGGTAAATGATAGGCACAAGAGCCAGGAAAGTAGCATTTTGCACCTCGTAGCAAAGGTCACATCAGGCAGAAATCCTCTTTTGCTGCTAAAGCCAGAGGGACAGTTTGATGAGTGGAAGATTTTCATGATCTGAACATCTCTAACAGATTACTTGTAAGTTCCAAGGGAAGAAAAACAGCAATAATTTTACAGTGCAGCAATGAGCAAATCAGAATTAGCATCTACATTGTGAGGCAAATGACAGAATGTACCACAGGCGAGGTACCTGAGAAGGAAACATCATCTATGCCCTTTTCTGCTGAGATCATATAACCTAGATTTAACTCTGAATAAACATCAGACACACTGAAAGTGGACATTGTATTCATATTTTAAGTAGTGAGGACAAACTATTTTTTCAAAGATGTCAGTGTCAGCGGTGCCTGTGGCTCAGTGAGTAGGGTGCCAGCCCCATATACTGAGGGTGGCAGGTTCAAACCTGGCCCTGGCCAAACTGCAACAAAAAAATATCTGAGCATTGTGGTGGGCGCCTATGGTCCCAGCTACTCGGAAGGCTGAGGCAAGAGAATGGGCTAAGCCCAAGACCTGGAGGTTGCTGTGAGGTATGACGCCATGGCATTCTACCAAGGGTGACAAAGTGAGACTCCGTCTCTAAAAACAAACAAACAAACAAAACACAAATATGTCAGTGTCGTAAAAGACAAACTATGGAACTGTTCCAGATTAAGGGAAGATAAAAAGACATGAAAACTATGTGTAATCCCTGATCCTAGATTGGATCCTATACCAGAAGAGGAAAAATGCTATAAAAGAGGATATTTGGTCCACTAACAAAATTGGCATAAGAAAGGAAAATTAGATAAAAGTACCACGTCAGTGTTAAGTGTACTTAATTTGACTACCATGGTTATATAAGAGAATATTCCTATTAGCAAATATGCATTTGCAGTATTTAGGGGTCAAGGGTCATTGATATGTATAATTTACCTTCAGATGGTACAGAAAAACAATGTATGTATGTGTGTATGTGTCTGTTTATATTGAGAGAGACAGAGAGAGAGAAGACATGCCAATTATGAAACAAATGTCAAAGGTAACCAGTAGGTGAATCTGGGCAAATGGGTGTGCATACTACAAATTTTATTTTTGCAAATTTTCTTTAAGTTTGATGTTTTTATAAATAAAATTTTTTTTTTTTTTGCAAAATAGCATTTTAGGATTAGTCATACACATTTATTTTCTCAGATGATTCAAATGTGCACCCATAGTTGAGAATCATTATTCTACAGTGTTAAGATGCAACTCTAGGCCTCTTTGCTTCTCTGCCTATTTGCCCTGGCAGTGGAGGCCTGTTCACTGTCGATGGTGATCATGTCTTGCTCCGTAAACTTTCTTATTCTGTAAACCTACCTTTCTCTTCCTCAATAAACTTAGTTCTATGCTTCCCTTAAGAAAAAAAAGATGGAACTCTAGTGCTGCTTCATCTCTTTACTGTCTTCATACTGAAGCAGAGGTCTCCAAAATAAGAGGTGAACAAGAGGTGTGTAAGACTGTCTGTCAAGATCTCTGAAGAAAATGTGTATACCTAAAAATTAAGGATATAATTAAGCTTTATAAGTAATTCTTGGATTGTCAGTATAGATGCTTACGTACACACATATGTACACACATATATAAAATGTTGGCAATATCAATTCAAATAATGAAGTAATGATTGAAGGATGTTTGGACACCACTGCTTTATAGAAACTGGCCCCAAATTATTCTATGTCTCGCTCTGAATACATCTTCAGTTCTTTATCTTACTATATCCCCTCACTTTGTTCATTTAGCACACTACTCTACTTTCCCCATACTTAATTTTTATTTATTTTGAGACAGAATCTCATTTTGTCACCCTTGGTAGCGTACTGTGGCATCATAGCTCACAGTAACCTCAAACTCTTGGGCTGAAGCGATGCCTTATGCCAGCCTCTGAAGTAGCTGGGACTTACAGGCTCCCAGCACAATGCCCAGCTACTTTTAGAGACAGGGTCTCAGGCTGGTCTTAAACTCATGAGCTCAAGCAATTCACTTCCCTTGCCCTCCCAGAGTGTTAGGATTACAGGTCTGAGCCATCATGCCTGGTCTGAGCCACTGTGCCTGGTCTCCCCCATACTTAATTTTTAAAATACCTCCATGCATTTGACCTTGTGAAGGCTAATGCATATTCTTGCAAAATACAACTACTTATGGATTTTTAGTTTCATCATATTCACCTAATGACACAGAATGGTTCTTAAGTCAACACAATTCTTCAAACTGTGAGCATTTCTAACATAACTCCTATAACACCTCGTTACTAATGAAATGTAAGCTTACTGAGAGAAGGAATAATGGTTAATGGATGTGGCCTTCTCCGCCACTAGAACATTTTTAAGCACAGAGTAGAAAGGTCAATAGAATTCTTTTTAGTAACTAACATACTGACAAGCTATTTCTAATATATCTGTTTCTCCTGTAAAATAAAAATAAGGTGCGTTGTATGTACCAAATATAATTCTTAAGGTAAATTCTAGTAATGTACCCCGTAAGATCTATTTCTTATACATATTTTCTACATTCCCCAAATGTTAACATTTGATATTAGACAAAATGTACAGTTAACAGGGACCAGTATCGTTCAGGTATGTGTTGGTCACCTTTATCCAGGCAGAGTGGCAATGGCTGGATTCAGCTCAGAAGATCCTCTATTGACATGTGATGCTGGAGAATGACAGCAACCTGGTTTCAGCAGGTGAGCTTTCCCCCTGTAACTTCATGGAGATGAATTTCCATTCTAAGTTGATGAAACATCTCAAACCTCTGAAGAGTTGAACAGATTTTTAGTCTCAAGCGTTTGGGTTCAAAAAGTCTTGGTTGCTTTGGGGATCCAGAAAAGATGTTAATGTCTTCACCTTCCTGATGAGAGCTGCTATCTTGCTGAGGCTGCACTAAGCTCTCTGCATGAATCTTCCTAAGATTTGCTTGTGCAATTATATAGCCAACTCATAACAGTATAAAGTTCACAGATGTTATTAGTATTCCTCTAGTCTAGGAAAAGTCTGGGGAGAATATCCAAGTCCAAAAATCCAGGCAGCTTTCAGTCTTCATGATGTGCAGTACTATGGGTTTGATAGGGATAGAGTCACGTATCCACTACCTCAGTATAATACCGAACAGTTCCATCTTCTTGGAAATTCACCTGTATATTCCCTTTGTAGTCTATAATTCCTTTCCCTTGGGCTTTAGCACCTACCAATCTATTTTCTTGAATGTCATATGAATAGAATCAGGTTTTGGCTGGCTTTTTCACTTAGCAAAATGCATTTAAAATGACTCCATGTTACTGTGTTATTAATAGCTCACTTCTCTTTAATCATCAAATAATTTTCCAGTGTATATATATACACCGCAGTTTTTTCATATATCCAATCTGTTGAAAGATACCTTGACTTCACTTTTTGGCAGTTATGAATAAAGCTGCTATAAACATTAGTGTATAGACTAAGTTTCAAGTCAGTTAGCTAAATACACAGGAGCACAACTTTTCATATTTCAGCTCAATACTTATGAAGTAAACACATTATCAACCTGCTCCATCGACAGAACATCGCCAGCACTCCGGAAGCTGTCCTCAGGCCCTCTCCCTATTATACATTCCCTCCTCTTCAGTAGTCACAATTATGTTGATTCTTATTGCCATACACTAATTTTTCCTGGTTTCAAACTTTAAATGAAATCATACACCACATTTTTCATTGTGCTGAGCTACTTTTGCTAAACATTTTCCATATTTTATGTGGTATTTTCATTGTATGAATATATTACAGTTTTTTCTTCATACTTTTGCTGATGGACCTTTGGGTTTTTTCCCCAGCTTGGTTAATACTGTGAACATTCTTGTATGTGTCTTTCAGTATCTACTTTTTTTTTTTTTTTTTGAGACTATCACATTGGATAAAGTGCCATGGTGTCATAGCTCACAGCAACCTCAACCTCTTGGGCTCAAGCAATCCTTTTGCCTCAGCATCCCAGGTAGCTGGGAATACAGGCATCCACCACATTGCCCAACTATTTTTTAGAGACAAGGTCTCACTGTTGCTCAGGCTGGTCTTGAACTTGTGAGCTCAAGCAATCTATCCTTCTCAGCCTCCCAGAGTGCTAGGATTATAGGCGTGAACCACTGTGCCTGGCCCTCAGTATCTACGTCTGCTGCTGGCTTGTCAGGAAAGTGTATGCTCAGTAGTAATATGTGCTGAATCACTTCCAAAGTGTTTCTACCAATTTAAATTACCAAAAAATGCCTTATGTTTTAACAGGATTCCTCTGGCTGCTGCACTGAGAACTGATTGATCAGGGAACGAGTCAAGAGGTTTGCAGACATCCTTGTGTGAATGGATGGGGCACAGCCCAGAGGAGTAGCAGTGGAGGTGGTGACAAGTGGTTGGATTCTGTTTATATTTTAAAGTTACAGCAAATAGGAATTTCGTGACTGATTAGATATGGAAGACAGGAAAAAAAGAGGGACAAGGATGTGTCTGTGGTGTCTGGAGTAACCAACTTTATGGATGGAATTGCCATCAGCTGAGATGAAAGGACAGGTTTGAGAGGGAAGAGCCTGAGTTCTGTTTGGGAATATTACTTTTGAAATGCCCATTAGATATACAGATTGATATTTCAGAGAGACAGCTGGAGTTCAGGTGAGAGGTTGGTCATTGACATTCATTTTGGACTTGATCCCAAATGATGGTGTATTAGTCAGGGTCCAATTAGGAAAGAGAAACCACAAAGTAATTTGAATAGGAAAAGTTTATATGAAGAATTATTCACTGCAACAGGAGAATGAAGTAACAAGGCATGGGTTCTCAACCTTCCTAATGCTGCGACTCTTTAATACAGTTCCTCATGTTGTGGTGACCCCCAACCCTAAAATTATTTTCGTTGCTACTCCATAACTGTAATTTTGCTACTGTTACAAACAGTAATGTAAATATCTGATATGCAGGGTGTATTTTTATTGTTACAAAGGGGTGGTGACCCACAGGTTGAGAACTGTTGTTTAGGGACTTAAGAGAATTCTAAAGATTATAGATGGAGCACCCACTAGCCTACAGCTGAGGTAGGGAGCCTAGAAAGAGTCTCTCCCCTTATCTCCCTCCCTCACCTCACTAGAGGGACCCAGCCATGTACCACTAGGTGTCAGGGATGTCCCTGAGGTGCTGTACCACTAGAACTTGCCTGAAATCCTTCTTCTTGGTGCTGGAGAAAGGGGAGATATCTCAGGAGAGTCACCCCATAACAAAGGTGCCTGGAGATGGGGGAGAGGGGAGTGGGAGCTGCTGGCCACCATGTCTTTCGTGAAGTCACCCACCTACAGATGCCTGTTTAGCAAGCATAGGAGAACCAGAAAAAAAAAAAACAAAAAAAAAAACTCTGTTCTGGGTTTGTTCAGACATACTCTGACTCTGGGTCCTTCACAGATGAAACTTAACATTATGCCCTTGTGGGAGGAAAAATATTTAAAGGACCCGGTTTCATTTTTACACAAGAGGCAATGAAGAATGAATTTGTAACAGAGATGCAATTCCATCTAGGGAATGTGTATAGAAGTACAGACACAGAAGAGAAGACTGGAGGAGAAGACTGGACAGACTGTGGTCTGTCTCTAACTTAAACATGTCAGGCAGAAGCAGGGGAACCAGCAAAGGCTACTGAGAAGCATCCAGAGTTGTAGGTGGTGTTCTGGGAATCAAGCAAATCTGAGACAGAATAGGAAGAGCAAAGCCACAGAATGCACCGACAATTATTTGGTGACATTTTGCTGCAAAAGGGAGCAGAGAAAAGATGTAGTTACTGTAAAGGAAATAGGGTCAAGAAGAGTTTATTTGTTTTAAAGAGAAATAGCTGCATGTTATATGATGATGGGAATACTGTAGTAGAAAGGGAAAAACTGATGATGGAGAAAGAATAGACTGGCTGGGTGACACTTGGGAGCAGTAACAGATGTTGGAATTCAGCAGTCCGGTGCAGGATTCCTTGGATGGACACAGCAGTGGTTCATATATAGTAACAGGCTGATGGCAGGGGCAAGGTATGTGGAGGAGGAAGTTAGTGGAAGACCTCTTTGACAATTTCCATTTTCTTAGGTAAGCAGGAAGCAAGGAAGGGAGAGGTGGTTAGAAGGTTTGACGATAGAGAAGGAGGTATAAAGTTTTCATTTTCATTTGATATTTTCATTGGGAGATTGAATAGACCAGGCAAAGAAAGAATTATTAAAGTGAGAATAGCTGGCATGGTCATGTTTTGCTCTAGCCATGTTTAGTTGCAGTGCTGTAGCATGGAATAGAGAACTGGTTTATCCAGGGCTTTCATTCTCCCAAGCAGATATGGCAGGTGACAGGGAGGTGGGCAAGTTGAAGAGGTGTGCAAGGGACCAATGAGAATGATTGACCATGGAGTTTAAGCTAGGTTACTAGAGAGGGAAAAGTCATGAAGGGAGGAAGAAACAGGGAACAGGTACCGTTAACGACATCTGCAGTGAAGGTGTTGGCAAGGCTGACAGAGTTCTGTTTTCAAGGTACCAGAGGGAGAAGCCTAGAAAGATTAGGAGGTGGTGATCAGAGAAGGGCGCGGGTGGGGTGGGGAGGGTTGCAGTCCTTGGACCTGACAAGGTCTGAGGTTTGATCATGGGGGAAGTGAGAAGCTGAGATAAGGCAGAGGACAAGAGCCGGCTTCATGGGATCAAGACAAAGAGACATACTCTGACGATGTGCCAAGCTTTGTAGGTATCTCAAATAGCTGGGATAGGAGTTAGAAGACCTACAATCTCAGGTGAAACGGGCGGAGCTCTCGGAAGGCGAGGCTACGCACGAAGAAAACTGCACGACTCTGCATTTCCTTAGCTAAAGCTCCTTTCCCGGAAACAGAGAAGGATGAGGCATTTCAGGCTAGGTCAGTTTATCCCTGCAGTCAGTCTGTTGATCCTGGCAAAAGAGCGTCTTAGAGACTAAAGAATTCGAAAAATTCTTCCCCCCACGCCCCCCAGGTATATCCTCTTTAAGGATGAGGAAGCGGACTCCCAATCGTGTGACAGCCCACTGGGGGCATCGGGGAACTTGGTGCCCAGGGCTTTGTAAGGGCAGTACACGGTGACCCCAGGGTAACCAGGACTAAATGTGTCCTCTTTCGGCTTTTGTACCGCACCGAGTAACCACAGCCCGGACGCACAGTGGCCCAGGCCTTTGGCGGGAACTCGCTCCTCGGGAGTCTCATCGCGCGATTTGTCGTGGGGTCTCTGCCGCGCTGGCCCCTCGGACTCCTCCGGGACCAGGGATTCCTCCGGCGTTAGCTCCGGGTACGACCAAGCTGAAGGTAACCACACCACGCCTACGGCGCCTGCGCCCGCACTCAGCCAATCACTAGTCTTCCTTCCGGCTCTCTCTTGAAAGTCGTCCCCCAAACGGTCTCTTTCTTTCTGCCTTCGTTTCCCCCCGGCAAGTTGGAGCGAAGGTCAATTTCCGTTTCCGGCGGTGTCCTCGAGGTGCTGAGGATCCGCGGTTGTGAACTGGGTAACTACTGTAGGCTGCGAGAGGCAACGGCGAGGGTCCTGAGTCTGGAGCTGTAGGAGCATCCCGAGTCGCGCGCGTGGAAGGTACCCCCCTCGGCTTTTCCGGACAGTCTTTGCTCCCAAGGAGCCCCTCTTTGGCTGCACAGACATTTCCTTCCTGCCGGAGAGGTGTTCCGAGTTCGCTGGGAGAGGGGCGGAATGAATTCTTGCAGAGATCTCAGGCAGGGAGGGAGGGCGGTGAGGAGAGGTTTCATGGCAGGTGACTTGGACCCTGAGCCGCTTATGTTGACTCTAAATCGTACTTTCTTTTTTTCTCATTAAAAAGAAAGTGAAATATAAAATGTAGAAGTAATTTTTTTTTTCCTGAAATCACACAACTGTTTGGTTTCAAAGCGTTCGTAGAGCTTGACAGTTCTTACTCCCAGCCACTGTTCTTGACGCTATACTGGTATATAACGATTTTCTATCTCCACTGTTATGTGTATTTTGGGGGAGGCCACTGACTGATCTCTGCTGCAGTAGTAGGCTGTGCAGCCTTCCGACGTGGCCCTAACTTCATGTTTGAAAGATACGGTACTTGTTTGGATTTCCTCCACTAGCCAGATCATAGCTGTATCCGTCTTCTAGCACAATGTCTACCACAACATAGGCAGATACAAATATATATATATATATATATATATTTTTTTTTTTTTTTTTGAGACAGAGCCTCAAGCTGTCCCCCTGGGCAGAGTGCCGTGGCATTACAGCTCACAGCAACCTCCAACTCCTGGGCTCAAGCGAGTCTCCTGCCTGAGCCTCCCAAGTAGCTGGGACCACAGGCGCCCGCCACAACACCTGGCTGTTTTTTGGTTGCAGCCATCATTGTTGTTTGGCGGGTCCGGGCTGGGGATTCGAACCCGCCACCTTAGGTGTACGTGGCTGGCGCCTTAGCCGGTTGAGCTATAGGCGCCGAGCCGGCAGATACAAATATTTATTAAACTGAAATAAATTCGGCACCTTAGTTGCATGAAGTGACACTCCCCTCTCCCCAGTCTTTCTAAACCAAGTCATTGAATTGCATGCAATCTGATTTCCTTAAAAACTCACTAACCCATTAGTTCCCAATCTATGGGCCATGGATTCCTGGGAAGTTAAGAAATCATTGGAAGGTTCTCTCCAAATTCGTGTGGTTTCCAGGCTTCATCCAGAACTAATCATATCTGACATAATAGACATTACAGTTTTTCAAACATATGTAGATTACTATTGTAATTGAGTTTTACAAAGTCATCAGATACTGAGATTAACTCTATTCTCATGTTGGAGGGTCATTAAAATGATTTCTTTCTTTCTTTCTTTTTTTTTTTTGAGACAGGGTCTTGCTCTAGCTGCAGTGCAGTGGCACCATCATAGCTCACTGCAGCCGTGAACTCCTGGGTTCAAAAGATCCTCTGCCTCATCCTCCTGAGTAGCTGGGTCTACACTACTATTCCCTATGCACTACCATTCCCAGCCAAAAATATTTTAAATTTTTAATTAAAATTTAAATTTTAAGTTAGGAAACTACTTTAGTCTAATTGACTGCTAGGCCTGAGGTTTCCTGTGTGGTGTCCACATGTGGCTGTTTAAATTTAGAATTACATTAATTATAATTAATAAAAGTTCTTTTTTTTTCATTTTCCCTGAGTACATTTTAAGTTCACAGGAGCCACACATGGTTAATGGTTACTGTATTGAAAAGTACAAGGCTGGATGTGGTGGCTCATGCCTATAATTCTATCATTCTGGGAGGTCAAGGTGGGGTGAATATTTGAGCTCAGGAGTTTGAGATCAGCCTGAGCAAGACTGAGATCTATCTACCAAAAATAGAAAAAAATTAGGTGGACATGATGGCATGTATCTGTAGTCCCAGCTACTCGGAGGCTAAGGCAAAAGGATCGCTTGAACCCCAGAGTTTGAGGTTGTAGTGAGATATGATGATGCCACTGTACTGTAGCCAGGGTGGCAGAGCAAGACTCTGTCTTAAAAAGAAAAGTGCAAATATAGAATATTTACATCTTTGCAGAAATGGACTCTCACGACGGTGACACAGTGACAGTTAAAATGAATTAAAAAGTAACCTTAGCAGAGGTAACTCTTCTAACTTAATAGCATGACAGAGAGAAGTGAAACTGGGGCTGATTCAGCAGTGTCTATTCCTGTTGGGTGAACAAATATCATCTTTTCATAAAGAAATAAGTGAAATTTACTGTTTGTCCCTGAGTGTTGCCTACGTTGTAAAGTGCTTCCCCTACCTCATTCCTTCTAGGTTAGAGTTATTTGTGAATTGGTAAATAGCCACTATGGAGACTAAGGACCAAAAGAAACATAGAAAGAAAAACAGTGGGCCCAAAGCTGAGAAGAAAAAGAAACGACATCTGCAGGACCTTCAACTTGGAGATGAAGAAGATGCCCGCAAGAGAAACCCTAAAGCTTTTTCAGTTCAGTCTGCTGTACGGATGGCTCGATCCTTTCACAGGTATGTGGTGATTCTTACATTTGTTCTTTTTTAAGTAGTAGGAGTCTCTCATTGATGACACTTGGACTTAGGAATCTAGCCCAGATACAAAGGACATGGAGATGTATGCAGGATGGCATTCACTGAAACCTGAAAAGCCTTCCCCAGAGAAGCTGCTTTGCCTCCACCATCTGCTCACTGGTTGGTGATTTTTGCTGAAGAGAAAAGAATTTATAGAATTTGATTTATAGAATCCCTAAGCTTTAAACAACTTCTGTGGTTTATATAGTTATATATCAAATACTAAAATTATAATATTTAATACTAAAATAGCTTTATTTAGTGAGTCATTGCCATGTGCCCAGCAGTGTACTTTAAACGTTATTGAATTAAAGTCTTCCAGTATCCTTATGAGAGTAGGAGTTATTCTTGTTCTCATTTTATGGATAAGAAAACTAAGGTTCAGAGAGCAGGTTACCCACAGTCTTCTAACCAGTAAGTAGGAAAGCCAAATTTAACTGCAAAACCTCTGCCTTGGTGTTTGCCTTTGGTTTCTTTTAAAGTCTTAAAATCAATTCATAAAATAGATTTAAGGAGTGTATAAATAATTTTCACCTGTCTGTAGAAGTCATCTTATACTTATCGATCCTTTCATAGGTATGTGGTAATTCTTACAGTAAAGTATATATCTTTACTGAGGACCAGTTATTTGAATTGGGGCCAGAAGTTAAAAGTTAACAAGTAATTGTATTTATATATTGTCTGTTCTATTTTCTATAATATCTATATTTACAATGTTGGTACCTTTTATTCTCTTACATTTGAAAGTGAATTTTCTTTTTTAATTCTTTTTTTACAAATAGGACTCAGGATCTGAAGACAAAAAAGCATCATATTCCAGTGGTTGATCGCACTCCACTTGAGCCCCCACCAATAGTGGTAGTGGTGATGGGGCCTCCAAAAGTTGGAAAGAGCACCTTGATACAGTGCCTTATTCGGAACTTTACTAGGCAGAAGTTGACTGAGATCAGAGGCCCCGTAACAATTGTGTCAGGTAAAAGGCATTGCTGCAGAGCTGGTGTGGCAGGCGTTGTCTTAGGGATTTGTGTGTCTTTGTTGTTTTCTTGAGTGGAAAATGTGTTAAGTAATATTGTCACATCATGTTTCCTCTGTTGTGCTTTTACTAGGTAGGGTGTAGCTTCCTAGAGGTAGTGGTGTAGATGTTTATCATATTTTGACCGCTCTTTGACTTTGCCAGGTGTGTTTCTTGGAAAGGTTAGCAGGCCTGCTCACTGTGAGCACATTCACTTAACATAGTACCTGTTATGTTCCAGGCATACCTGCTTGCCCTTTATGAAGCCATATTCTTTCAGAAGTGAGAGAAAGTTTTCTTTCTTTTTCCTATGAGAACTTGTTTGCTTTGGGAGATGGTGACCTTTCTAAGCTTGAGGGAAGATGCCCAAAATGGCAGTGAGAGAATCTGAAATCTTACTACAGCAATGATGTAGTTGGATGGAGGCGTGGCTTTATATTTAGAGTATCTTTATTTTCTTGACCATCTTTTTTAACCTTCATGTAGAGGTAGATACTGTTCCTTGAATATTCTGTTACATTAGATTTGAGGATGTTTTTAACTATAGTGAGAGTATGGGAAATTTTGATAAGAGATAAAAGCACTCAGAGCCTGGCACAGTGGCACATGCCTGTAATCCCAACACTCTGGAAGGCTGAGACAGGTGGAGTGCCTGAGCTCATGGGTTTGAGACCAGCTTGACCAAGAGTGAGACCCTGTCTCTAAAAATAGCTGGGTGTTGTGGCGGGTGCCAGCTGCTTAGGAGGCTGAGGCAAGAAAATCGCTTAAGCCCAAGAGTTGGAGGTTGCTATGAGCTATGACACCATAGCATTCTACTGAGGGTGACATAGTGAGACTCTCTCTCAAAAAAAAAAAAAAGATAAAACATTGGCCTACAGCTGAATAGCAACATCACGGTTGTCATAAAGACCATCTAATCAGAATTTTCCCTGTATGAATAGTTATTCATGTAGACTTTTGATATTATTTTGAACTTAAAGAGAACATAGCAAGAAAGCAAGATAAAATTTATTTTACCAGTTTCTTCTATAAAAATGAACTGCTGTTACACTTCTATAAACATTTATGAGGTGGTCCCTGTGGCTCAAGGAGTAGGGCGCTGGCCCCATATACCAGAGATGGCGGGTTCAAACCCCGCTCAGGCCAAAAACGGCAAAAAAAAAAAGGGTGGTGCCTGTGACTCAGTGAGTATGGTGCTGGCCCCATATACCGAGGGTGGCGGGTTCAAACCTGGCCCTGGCCAAACTGCAACAAAAAACAGCCAGCCGTTATGGTGGGCACCTGTAGTCCCAGCTACTCTGGAGGCTGAGGCAAGAGAATCACCTAAGCCCAGGAGTTTGGAGGTTGCTGTGAGCTGTGTGACGCCACGGCACTCTACTGAGGGCAGTAAAGTGAGACTCTGTCTCTACCAAAAAAAAAAAAATTTTATGGTGTTTTACTGTATGCAATTTAAAAAATGATAGAGTTAATAAATGGAGTCTTTTATTTAAATTAAAATTTTCATCTTTTCACTTCTAGGTAAAAAGCGCAGACTCACCATTATTGAATGTGGGTGCGACATTAATATGATGATTGATTTGGCTAAAGTAGCAGATCTGGTAAGTGAGCAGGGGCAGCCTGGGATGCTGATAGAGACTTACAGCATTGTGATAGGTTACTTATCCTGTGTTGAAGGGAGGAGAGTTTTTTTATTATTAAAGGAATGGTGAGTATCATCAGGGATACAATAGATGTGATTGAATTAGTAATAATAATTATTGTTATAATAAAAATAGAATGTATACAGTGAAATGTGTTCTAAAATCTAAAAGCAAACCATAGGATAGAGAAAACCTTTAATGAAGATAGTTAATAAGAGCTCACTATATGCAGGGCACTGTGCTGCTTTTTATAAATTTAGTTTATATAACTCCTAATGAATCTGTGAGGTAAGTAGGTATTATCTACGGTTTGCATATGAGATTGAGGCTCCTAGCAGTTAAGTTTTAACTTGTCTGAGGAAGGGACTCCTGCTCTTGACAATATCAGAAGCTCCATTCTTAATGATTGTGGTAAAGTAAGTACACGGATTATCCTGAAGACGTTTTACCAGAAAATCTGGACCAGAGGTCCTCAAACTTTTTAAACAGGGCCCGTTCACTGTCCCTCGGACCTTTGGAGGGCTGGACTGCGGGCCCTGGGATAAGTCGGCTGCTAAGCAGGACAGGCAGCAGTGGCAAAAACACCCGGTGGGCCGGATAAATGCCCTAGGCAGGCTGCGTGTGGCCCGTGGGCCGTAGTTTGAGGACGCCTGATCTAGACAGTGCTCAACGTATGGAAAACATGCAGCCTTAGTTATGTTTACAGAAATGCTAGCATTCATTATTTCTGATATTCCATTAACTGTCTTTTAAATTAGCAAAAGTAAAAAAATTAAGCCACATAGACTACATTGAAGTATGGGTGACAGATAATGTTTTGTTTTTTGATTGAGTCTTTTTTGCAGAACTGTTTGATGACAAAGAGCTATAGATTTTATTCTTTGGCCCAGGAAGTGTCCTAAAATATAAAATAAAAAGTAATATAGATTTTAAGGCCATGTCACTTTAATGTCATAAAACTACTGTTCAAATTTTAAACATGTAATGCTACCATTAGTAAAAAATTATTATTTAATTAGCATTAATTAATAATAAAATTAATTATTTAATTAATTGGTATTATTAACACTAAGTAGTTATTAAATCTTATGTATTTGAAATGATTGAAATAGTTCAGCCTGAAGTCATTAGTTTCTCTTTTGTGTAAAATATAGCAAGTTACTAATTTTAAAAGCATATGTGAGTAGCCATGCCTTTTGTCTAAACTTTAAGATTTTAAAAAAGAACACTTACATTTGGTAAAATATTCAAATTATACTATGAAGTATGTACTGTACATGCCTCTTTTTTCCTTGCTCTAATCTCTGGTCTCTCAGTTCTTGCTCAGAGCAGCATCCTTCTACATATGTAGAAATACATAATATAACCCTTTAAAAACACAAATTGCAGTATTATACACACTGTTCTATGTTTTGCTTTTTTTCACATAGTGTATCTTAGAGGTATATAATCAGTAAATACTATAACTCAAGCTTATTCTTTTTTTGTTAAATTTATTTTTCTTTTAATTTTTATTTCACAAAGATATACTTTACCAAATTGCTATAAGCTATTAGATAGTTTAAGAGAAAAGAAAAAAAAAATTTCCTTAAATCTGGAAAATAAGGCATTAAGAACAACCTGTGTTTCAAATAAAAGGCCATAAAGAAACCATACTTCTTCTTTAGTTCTTTCAGTCCTATATAATTAGTTCTCAACCTTATTCTTTTTAATATAGTGTGCCATTGCATGGCTATACTATAATTTAATGTGGCTTATGCTGATTGCTTTGCTCAGGATTGTCATAAAGCCTCCTAAGTCATGACAGAGGGTCCCTTAATACATGAGTTTGGGTGTGTTACGTGTGTGAGTGCATTGGGGGAGTAAATATAGATGTAGTTGACAAAGATTGGCAACTGAAGGACTGTATGCTACTTATTCCTCCTGATCCTACAACCAATTGCTTGCCCTTCGCACTCTGCAGTGTCAAATAGGGTGTTAGGTCTGCCTGACCTTGGATTTGTTCCAGCATCATTAAAGAACTCTGCTTCCTGCCTCAGGCTGTGGTCTGCAGCAGCAGCTGTGCTTTCTTACAACACTCTGTATCCTATCTTCGTGTGTTCTGTTAGTTAGCATTGTGGATATTCCCTAGTTTAGTCAAACATGGGTGTTTCTGTTACTATTTTTTGTTATTTTTGTTAGCTCCAGAAAGATGGAAACAAATATGTCATTAATATCTAACCAAGAAGTGCCCACAGCCCTGAAATCAAAGCTGGTTCTTGGCCTGGTCCTGTCCTGTAGTTGTGTGCCTCTTCTTTCCTTTCAACATGACAGATGCTGCTGTGTCCTTCATTGAGGACTTCCTGGCAGGTGGAGTGGCCACGGCCATCTCCAAGACTGCCATAGTGCCAGTTGAGCAAGTCAAGCTGCTGCTGCAGGTACAGCATGCCAGCTAGCAAGTCACTGAAGATAAGCAATACCAGGGCTTTATAGACTGTGTGGTCCGTATCCCCAAGGAACAGGGAGTGCTATCCTGGCATGGTAACCTGGCCAGTGTCATCTAATACTTGCCCACCTATGCTCTCAACGTTGCTTTCAGAGATAAATACAAGCAGATCTTCCTGGGTTGTGTGGACAAGAGGACCCAGTTTTGGCGCTTCTTTGCAGGGAATCTGCCATCAGGTGGTGCTGCTAGGGCCATATCCTTGTGATTTGTGTACCCTCTTGATTTTGCTCATACCTGTCTAGCAGCTGATGTGGGTAAAGCTGGAGCAGAAAGGGAATTCAGAGGCCTTGGTGACTGCCCGGTTAAGATCTACAAATCTGATGGGCTTAGGGGTCTGTACCAAGGCTTTAAAGTGTCTGTCCAGGGTATTTTCATTTACTGAGCTGCCTCGTTGGGTATCTGTGACACTGCAGAGGGAATGCTTCCAGATCCCTAGAATACTCAGATCATCCAGTTGGATGATTGCATAGTCTGTAATTGCTATTGCTGGATTGACTTCCTATCCATTTGACACTGTTTGCTGTTGCATGACGATGCAGTCAGGGCTCAAAGGAACTGACATCATGTACACTGGCATGATTGACTGTTGGAGGAAGATCTTTGTAATGAAGGAGGCAAAGCTTTTTTCAAGGGTGCATGGTCCAGTGTTCTCAGAGGCATGAGCGGTGCTTTTGTGCTTGTCTTATATGATGAAATCAAGAGGTACACCTAAGTTATTTCCTAGTTTCCCCCCGTGAACAGGCATGTTGTATTATGTAACATATCTTGAACATTCTCGACAAGCTCATGGCTATCTATCAATGGACTATTTACTAGTTAAAAATGGGAAGCAATAATATTCATGTGACAAGTTTTCTCTTAAAACCATTTCTATGATATGGGACTCAATTATATATTTTATTTCAGTCACTCCTGATGAATAACACATTTTTGGTAAAATAAAAATATCTAAAATTTAAAAATATATATATACATATATAACCAAGAAGTCTCCAGAAATCAATTTTGAAATTATTTTACTATTTGAAAAGTCTTAAATTTAAAAAATTGATTCTATCTGCTTGTATTTTGTCATGGATTGCAATTCATCATAACTTTACTATTTTTTGACTCCATTCTAAACTGGTAGCCTTTAAAAACATTATTTGAGCAATTGAATTATACAAATAAACATGTGAGATAGAGCTTTTCCATTATATATTCCTAGTACAAAACAGATTGTTTTTTTAAATGGGAAGATTGAAACAAAGGATTGGTTTTCTGTATGTTTTTAATAGTTTTCATTGATTATCACTTTCCATTTATTGGATATCAGAGAACTATTATTGGTTTCCTTATTTTAGACTTGTTATTTGGCCTAAAAATACCTTATAAAAAACTTCATTTCTTGAAGTCAGAATGTCCTAAGTAACAGCCAAATTTGACATAGGTTTTTCTGAATTATTTCTCATAAATCGACATTCTTGAAATGGAAGCTTATATCCTGGTGGGCATTTTTATGATTGCCTTTTAGAACAAGTCAGAGGTGGTATTTTCTCTTTGTAGATAGTCATTTATCTTTTCAGCCTTTTTTATCTCACAGCATACTTGAACCTATAGTTAAACTTCTGTGGCACATTTAAATTATGTTGATTTAAAAAAGAGTAAAAAAAAAGAATATATTGCCTAAATGTCCTTCAACCCAGGAATGGATTGGTAAGCTATGGTATCCAGGGGTCCTCAAACTTTTTAAACAGGGGGCCAGTTCACTGTCCCTCAGACTGTTGGAGGGCCAGACTGTGGGCCCCGGCATGAGTTGGCTGCTAAGCAGGACAGGCAGCGGTGGCAAAAACACCTGGCGGGCCGGATAAATGTCCTAGGTGGGCTGCATGTGGCCTGTGGGCCATAATTTGAGGACACCTGAAGGGATATTATTGAGCCATTAAAAAAATGGAGATTTTGCAGCATTTGTACTAACCTGGATGGAGGTGGAACACATTATTCTTAGTGAAGCATCACAGGAATGGAGAAGTATGAATCCTATGTATTCAACTTTGATATGAGACAATTAATGACACGGTGGGAAGGGGAGACCAGACAGAAAAGAAGGGAGGGGGTGAGGGAAAGGGAAAAAAGAAAAGAAAATAGTGACCAATTCTCACATAAATAGGATTTAATTTTGACCAAAGTACATTACTTAAACATTAATTTTTAATTCAGCTTGTTAACATATTGTTTAGGATATTGCATCCTCATTTATAAGTGAAATGTGTTTGTAATTTCCCCTTTATGATAATATATTTTCTCCAATTTTAGTATCAGGTGTTCAGATTAAGTAGAATGATTTTAAAGTATTTCTTCTTTTTCTATTGTTTATAAGATTTGGCATGATCTGTTTTTTGAAATTATCTTTTACTTTTTTTATAAATATTAGTTGTCTATTTTTTGAGACTTTGGAAAAAAAATAAGTTCACTGATGCGTCCATACTGAACCTCAGAGTCAAAGCATTCTATACTAGACATACGCTTATTTGACAATGTGAATGGTACTTTCTTTGCATTATTATTATTGTATATTGCTTAATATTTCGATGCAGCAATCGTCTGATTTCTTTTGTGAATGTATTTATCTTTATTCGTTCTTTATGAGGTTTTTGTTTCTAGTCCTTATCTTAAACGTTGTTACTAAATTTTAAGTTTTTTTAATTTTGTGAAGGCAAAAAGTGGAAACCTAATAAACACATGTATATGTAAAAAAGAAAAAAGAATACACTTACTGTGCTTTGAACTTCTTTTGCAAATAATTTAATTAATGGTCTTTAAAAATTTTTGCGGCACACTTAAGATCCTCTTATGGCACACTGCTTGAAAAACAGTGGTCTAGAGTAAGAGTTGGCAAACATTTTCTGAACAAGGGCCAGATGGTAAATGTATTAGGCTTTGTGGGTCACATAGTTTTTGTTGCAACTACTTACCTTGCATTTGTAGTGCAAAAATAGCCACAGACAATATGTTAATGAATTGATGTGGCTATTTTCCAATAAAACTAGTAATGGGCTGAATTTGGCCCCCAGGCCGTACTTTGCTGACCTTACCCAGATGTTCTGTTTTGGTATCTTCCTTGAGAAATTACATGTTCTGTTTTTAGGTGTTGATGCTTATAGATGCCAGCTTTGGGTTTGAAATGGAAACGTTTGAGTTTCTAAACATCTGTCAAGTCCATGGCTTTCCGAAAATTATGGGAGTTCTCACCCACCTAGACTCCTTCAAGCATAACAAGCAACTGAAGAAGACAAAGAAGCGACTAAAACACAGATTCTGGACAGAAGTCTATCCGGTAGGAAGAGAAATAATTATTGGCCAGTAACACTAATTTTTCTTTAAAATTAGAACGAAGAGATATTAATAAACATCTCTGTAGGATGCACTTCTTGAGTTTGCTTTATATATCTATTCATAATCCCTGTACCAAGGAGTATCTGACTCTCTTTTGGGGTTGAGATTTAATAGAGTATGTCAGAATTTTCTCTCAGTTAATAGGATTAGGCACTGCTGTTCATTCCTGTGCTCAGAAGCCTCACTTACCACAGCCCAAATGGAGAATAGTCTACCTCTCTGAGGCCCTCATAAGATAAGACCTGAAAGAAGCCAGCAGGGCTCTGGAAGCATCTGGGCACCCTATCTTTCAAGATTGCTTGTTATTTAGGACCTTATTTTTGGTTTATATTAACAAGAATTTAATTGAAACTTAATTTTTAATTTTCTTTTAATGTTTAGGGTGCCAAGCTATTCTACCTTTCTGGAATGGTTCATGGAGAATATCAAAATCAAGAAATTCACAATCTGGGCCGTTTTATTACAGTTATGAAGTTTAGGCCTCTCACATGGCAAACTTCTCACCCTTATATCTTGGCAGACAGGTAAAAAGTGAATGTAAATTTTCTTCCTGGCCTATGTGCATATAAAGGTAAAATGGTTAGAAGAAGAACAGTGATAGCATTTATTTTGTGCCTGTTTGAACAATGAGGGGGGGAGTATAGTTGATGGAAAATGTCTTCTTATCACTTAAAGGTTCTGTGCCTTTGAGAGTAAATCATGTATGAGGTGTTTAGAAAAATGGGAGGATTGGCTTGGCGCCTATAGTTCAACCGGCTAAGGCGCCAGCCACCTACACCTAAGGTGTCGGGTTCGAATCCCCAGCCCGGACCCGCCAAACAACAATGACGGCTGCAACCAAAAAATAGCCGGGTGTTGTGGCGGGCGCCTGTGGTCCCAGCTACTTGGGAGACGGAGGCAGGAGACTCGCTTGAGCCCAGGAGTTGGAGGTTGCTAAGAGCTGTGATGCCATGGCACTCTACCTAGGGGGGACAGCTTGAGGCTCTGTCTCAAAAAAAAAAAAAAAAAAAAAAATGGGAGGATTATGAAGTATTTAAGATTATAGGATGTGTCTGCATCCTACTTTCAACCTTAGCTTTCAGTGATGCTATCTCTGTGCCCTGGTGCTGAAGCCATTCAAATATGTCTTGACTTTCCTTCCTTTGTTCTTTTCTTTGTGTGGTTTTCTCAGCTTGGCTTCCCATCCTTTCTCTGCCTGCCAGAATCTGATCCACACTAAAAATCCCAGATCACAGGCTGACCTTCATCTATAAAGGAATTTTCTGAATCTGTTCTTCACTTTCCTGTCCCCGGGTGGACATGATTTCTCTTTCTGGTATCTTTATGGAATGAATATCACTCACAGCCCAAGAGACACAATTGTGTGTTTGTTCTTTTTCCTCTGGTGAAAGATGAACTGTGCTTTCTATTTCTGTATGGTCCAGTTTTCTGAACAATATGCTTAATGAACAAGAATATAATGAGTCATTGACACAAGGAGGGGAGGTATTGGAGCTTTTTATATTGATTTCTGCCATATGATTGAGTTTTGTTTTTTTAGGATGGAAGATTTAACAAACCCTGAGGATATCCGAACAAACATCAAATGTGACCGAAAGGTGTCTCTTTATGGTTATTTAAGAGGCGCACACTTGAAAAATAAAAGCCAAATTCATATGCCAGGTATCTTCTTGTCATAAAACATAACTAGAAATACATGTAGAATTCTTGGGGTGACTTAATTTCTTAGGAAAACTGAAAAATGACCAAACAAAAGATAGCTGTTTTGTTGGAGGTTGTAAAAGTAATGTTATGTGTCGACCTGCAGAGTGGGTGGACTGAATCCCCTCTTCTCTGATCCTGGTGTTGTCCCGCTAGAGAGGCACAGTTACAGTGTTGCATGATGCTGTACCATGGCTTCTAGGGGTTTCTAACCTTTTTTCTTTTCTGCTGCACGTTGGAAGAAGAATTGTCTTGGGCCGTACATTAAACACACAAACACTAACGAAAGCTGAGTAGCAAAAAGAAAAAAGAAAAAAAAGGCCCATGCATTCTTTCATAGTATCTGATGCCACAGATAAGCAAAGCCGTCCTCAAATCTGTGCAGCCTGTGGACCTCAAATTGAACACCCTTGGAAGGCTTTGAACTATGGGGCCTTTTAACCTACAGTTGATACTTGTTGACTACTTATCAGCTGAAGCTGGCTGCCGGGGTCCTGTTTTTCAGGTGTAGGAGATTTTGCTGTGAGTGACGTCAGTTTCCTCCCAGACCCCTGTGCTCTTCCTGAACAACAGAAGAAACGCTGTCTAAATGAGAAGGAGAAACTGGTTTACGCACCTCTGTCTGGAGTTGGTGGTGTGCTGTATGACAAAGATGCTGTCTATGTCGACCTTGGTGGCAGCCATGGTTTTCAGGCAGCGGTGAGACAAGAGTCTTTGCTATGAATTCTCCTCATTGTCTCCTGATCTATTTTTTGTTACAGAAAATAATGTATTCAGCATTTATCGAAACTTTTCCTCTTTATAGTTATGATAAAGGCACATATGCATATTGCAAATATACAGAATCTAATGAATACTTCCTTTGGTGTACTAAGCAGAAAGTAGAACTCCAGTCTTCCATGCTTTTCTGATCTGTAGCTCCCAGTGTGGTCACTGTGGCCAGTGAGGCACCTGTATAACCTGTTCCTCTTTATACAAAATCAGAGTCTTCTAGCTCTTGGTCTTTTTTTTCTTTTTCTGATTCTGTTTTCCTATTCAAAATGGTCTTGTTGTGTTGTTTTGTTTTGTTTTTGAGAGTCTCACTATGTCACCCTCAGTAGAATGCTGTGGCGTCACAGGTCACAGCAACCTCAAACTCTTGAGCTTAAGAGATTCTCTTGCTTCAGCCTCCCAAGTACCTGGGAGGACCCACCACAATGCCCAGCTATTTTTTTATTGCAGTTGTCATTGTTTAGCAAACCTGGGCTGGGTTCGTACCCACCTGCCTTGGCGTATGTGGCTGGCACCCTAACTCCTAAGCACTGAGCCTCTCATTCTATTTATTAAAATGAACTTCAGAATTTTCTTAATTCTGAGATGGTATTTTGTGAGATTAAAATATTTTTTAAAGAGAGTCTCACTTTGTTGCCCTCAGTAGAGTGCCATGGCGTCACAGATCACAGTAACCTCTAGCTCTTGGGCTTAAGGTGATTCTCTTGCCTCAGCTTCCGAGTAGCTGAGACTACAGGCGCATTGCCCGGTTATTTTTGTTGTTGTTGCAGTTTGGCCGGGGCCGGGTTTGAAGCCGCCAGCTGGCGCCCTACTCACTGAGCCACAGGCACTGCCCTAAAATGATATTTTAAAGTTCTAGAAAAAGCCATCATTTCTGTAGCATTGGGACCTAAGATTTTTTAGGTGTTTTGGCTAT
Source organism: Otolemur garnettii (assembly GCF_000181295.1). NCBI lineage: Eukaryota > Metazoa > Chordata > Mammalia > Primates > Galagidae > Otolemur > Otolemur garnettii. The sequence goes on from NW_003852500.1 coordinate 5,276,614, forward strand.
CAAGTTACATACGCCAGGAACTTTGGAAAAGCTTAATGAAGATGGAGATCAACTTCAAGCTTTGTTATAAGAATTTTTTAATCTTCTTTTTGAGGCATTAACAAAAGTTCTCAAGAACTATATTTAAAATAATTTTAAGGAACAGATTGTAACCAGTATGTTTCTCTAGAATGCTTGTGTATTCCTTACTTTCCTTTTCTTGGTGGCCTTGGCAGGACGAGGTGGGACCTACCCATGAGCTGGTCCAGAGTCTCATTTCTACCCACTCCACCATTGATGCCAAGATGGCTTCAAGTAGAGTGACACTTTTTTCTGATTCTAAACCACTGGGGTCAGAAGATATAGATAACCAAGGGTAAGTCTGCTTTTTTCTATTTTTATTTTTTTTATTATTATTTTCTATTTTTAATAAAAGAAAATATATTACAGAAGATTATGTCACCCATAATTCTGCCGTTTTGGTGGGATTCATTCTAGATTGTTTTCTCTTGCTTTGTATATGCATGTGTTTCTGACAGCCTTCCACATAATATAACATTACATGAGAATTTTTTTTTTTTAAATAAAATACAGGATTCAGTTTTCAACAGACCCAAAATATTCCTCAAATCTTTTTCATAGGTTGTTTTTTGTTCCTTAGAAGACCTGAGCCCACTTGGCTTCCTCTTGAAAAGTGGCCAGAATACTAGAGCAAAGTCAGGGATCTTATTTAGCTGCCTCTCCAGAAGCCACATGTCTTTTCTCTGAAAGTTTTACTTAGATTATATTGTAATTTTTCCTGTTGGTAGGTTTCCACTGATGTATGGACTTATGTAAATTATTTTTCAGTCTGGATTGGGAATGTGTATGCCTTTATATATATTGTATGCAAAACACTGGGTTTCATTGCATTGGTTTATGGTGCCCAGTAAAAATCAATCAAATTGTGCATAAACCACTTAGCATG
>NW_003852500.1:5277792-5280890 GCF_000181295.1 Otolemur garnettii
CCGGGCTGGGGATTCGAACCCGCCACCTTAGGTGTATGTGTCTGGCGCCTTAGCCAGTTGAGCTATAGGCGCTGAGCCAATCAATGTTATTATTACCTGTTTTTATTTTTGTGTATTTTCCCAATCATCTGTGTCTCTGTGGGTACTCTTTTCTAACAGTTATGTTTATAATATCTGTAGTATTTTATTCTTACCATTTCCTTTTTCTATATAGTCTTTATATAGTCATCTTTTTGTTTTTATTATTATTGTATCTAACTTATTGATTCTCTCAGTTGAGCTATTTTTAGTTTTTGCTAATTGATATTTTCATAATTTTATGAATAGTGCTACATTAAGTTTTTATTTTAACCCATGGCTTTATCATCTTTTTTTTTGTTGTTGTTGTTGGAGACAGTGTCTTACTCTATTGTCTGGGTTGGACTGCAGTGGGTATCTTAACTCACTCAGCTTCAAACTCCTAGGCTCAAAGGATCTACCTGTTTTAACGTCCCAAGTAGTTGGAACTATAAGCATATACCACCACACATGGCTGATTTTTCTGTTTTTTATAGAGATGGAGTCTTGCTGTCTTGCTAAGGGAGGCCTGAAACTCCTGGCCTCAAGAGATCTTCCTGTCTTATCTTCCCAAAGCTCTGGGATTATAGGTGTGAGTCACTGCACCCAACTGGTTTTAGCTGATTCTTCTGTATCAGTTATGGTATTGATGACTTCAAATAGTGATTTTGATCATCTGTCATCCCTTCTACATTGTTAGTTGGCAATCTATAACAAAAGGCTGTTTTTTGTTGTTGTTGTTGTTTATCTGTTTGTATTTTGAGACAGAGTCTTGCTCTGTTGCCCTGGCTAGAGTGCAGTGGCATCATCATAGCTCACTGTAACCGTAGATTCCTGGGCTCAAGGAATCCTCTAACCTCACCCTACCGAGTAGCTGGGATTACAGTTGCACAGCCCCATCTCTGACTAATTTTTCTGTTATTTGCAGAGACTGGATCTCATTCTTGTTCAGGGTAGTCTTGAACTCCTGAGCTCAAGAAATTCTTTCTCCTCAGCCTCACAAAGTGTTAGGATTATAGGTGTGAGCCACTGTACCTGGCCAACAAAGACTTTTCACCTCATTTCCCCATTTATTTCAGTATCAGTGTTGACTAATGGACTTTTGTTTCATTTTCAGTGTTATTTTCCCATCACAGTTATTATTCTTTCTGATGGATGTGTTGTCCCAGATTTGGCTGTGGGAACCCTTACCCTGTCTCCTGTGTCCTTTACACATGTCCCATTAGTCTTTGAGCCCTTCTTGCTTTTTGACACAACAGGATGATCTAGGTCCAGGGGTCCTCAAACTTCTTAAACAGGAGGCCAGTTCACTGTCCCTCAGACCACTGGAGGGCTGGACTGTGGGCCCCATGACAGACGAGTCGGCTGCTAAGCAGGACAGGCAGTGGCAGCAAAAACACTCAGCGGGCTGAATAAATGTTCTAGGTGGGCCGCAGTTTGAGGATGCCTGATCTAGGCTTACTTTGTTCTCTTTTTGCTTTGGGTCTGGAGTTGGCCAGTTTCTCCTAAGGATCATGTGTTTCCAGCTTGGAATTTAATCTGCATTCTAAAAGATCTAAGTGCCAACTTCCTTCTGAGCAATTTTTTTCCAAAATTGAATTAAGAAAAGTTGTTATTCCTTTATTCTAGGTTCTTTTGAAGTGTGGCGTTAGGAAATTAAGCATGAGTTTATTTATTAACTACTGCAATGTTTATCCAATCATTTTTTTCTGTGCCATGTTGTCTTAAACCAGTCCTTGACATTTTTATTTCTTTGCATTTTACTGCGTATGTTGCCTATTGTGGAAGAAAATCTTCCATATAATTTAAACTATTTTGCATTTACTTGGTAACATAGACTATGGATGCCAAAAGAGGAAAAGCAAATGGATGTGAAAACTGGTCGAGTGCGTCGGAAGGCCATTTTTGGTGACGAAGAAGATGAGTCTGGAGAGAGTGATGATGAAGATGATGATGAAATGTCTGCAGGTGACAGGTCAGAAAATGACTCAAGTGATGACAATACAGAAGAGGAGGAAGATGCTAAAATGACTGATAAGTCTAAATATAGGACTGTTAAGGGTGTCAAGCGGCAGAAACTGGAGGGGTTGGAAGAAGACAGTGACTTGGATTTGCCAGCATTTGCTGATAGTGATGATGATCTGGAGAGAAGCTCTGGGGAAGAAGGGGAAGTAGAGGAAGCCGAAGAAAGCAGTGAAGAAGAGGATGTCACTACAGGAGGAGGGAGGGACATTTTAGAACTGAAGGCTGTTGAAGAAAGTGGTAAAACAGGATCATTGCCAGCTAGTCATTGGGGTGACTCTGTGAATTTGGAGAAGTCTTTGCCACTGGAAAAAGCAGCCCTCCCCACTTCTGATTCTGGTCACTGCACAGCTGAAGAGGTGTTTGCCTCTGAAGATGAATCTGAAGGAAGCTCCTCACTCAGTTCAGAGGAAGAGGACTCAGCAAATGAAGATGTTATTAGGAAAAAGCTTCCAAAACCTTCTCAAGTGGGCAGTCGTCAGAAACAGGGGTCAGAGAATTTAATTAATGAAAACAGTGATATAGAAGATTTACTCAAAGAGGAAGAAGATTACAAGGACGAAAATAACTGTACCACAGAAACTTCAGGTATGCTTAAATTTGATTGGCTGCTACTCTAAACTTGGCACTCAAAATGCTACTATAAGTGGAATGAGGGGGAGGAGGGTTTCTTGTTTTGGAGATTTTGTTCACTCTTCCATGTTGCATCATGACTGTATTTTTGAAGGAAGAGGGACAAGTAAACAGACCTAACTGGAGGCTGGTGCTGGTTGTTTCAGGTGCCCTCAAGTGGAAGGAAGACCTTTCCAGGAAGGCAGCTGAGGCCTTTCTGAGGCAGCAACAAACAACTCCAAACCTCCGGAAGCTCATTTATGGCACAGGTAAAGAACTCCAGGTTAGAGCTAGAAATGTTTTTAGTTTCTCAGATTATTTTCTGAAAAGGAGAAGAGGAAGTTGCTTGGAAGATTGATCCCTAATGCTTGGCTATCACATGTTATATTTGGCAGAATTTTTTTTTT
>NW_003852500.1:5281936-5291464 GCF_000181295.1 Otolemur garnettii
GAGCCCATGAGAAATTTTTGTAGAATTTTTGCCAGAAAATTATTTCTCTGTATAAAATAATCTTTTTTTCCTTACTGAGAATAAGACGTGTAACACATTCATTGTCCCTTTTGCCCTTTTCCTCTGATTTTGTTTTATTAAACTTGTCTATAGGTTGTTTTTGAAAAAATAATGCAAAAATAAATATAAAGTGGTGAGTTTTATGTTGTGTTCCCCAGTTACCAAAGCCACACAATTAGGTGGTGAGCATCAGATTAGAATGAGCATCAGGTGCTCGTTTTGATTCAGGTTTTATTTACTGTTAGTGGTTAGAGATTCAAGACTCTAGAAAGAGGCCAGCGCCTCTGGCTCAAATGAGTAAGGCACTAGCCCCATATGCCAGAGGTGGTGGGTTCAAATCCAACCCTGGCCAAAAACTGCAAAAAAAAAAGACCCTAGAAAGAAAGTCTTCAATAATAATTTAAAACTCTGCCTTTAAATGTCCCTTTCCTCTTCCAATCCCCAACATTCTTACTCCTCAGTGAACTTTTGTCTGCAGCCTTATGGGACAGCAGAAATCCTCCAGACATGTCAAGCAGTAGGTTCCTGGCCTGTCTTCCCCTATGGCTGACCTGCTCTGTCTGTGGCTGACTTGCTTTGGGCCATACCTACCCACAAACTTCAGTCCCCTGAGTTCTAAGATTGGCTTAAGTGGTTGAGGATGAGTCATCTAAGGCTGTAGTTTTGTTCCCACTTTTCCATCATGGTGATCTCTTTAGTGACAGAGGATAATGAAGAAGAAGATGGTGAATCTGGAGAAGAGCTTGGAGGATTGTTTCGTGTCAACCAGCCTGATAGAGAATGTAAGCATAAGGCCGACTCTTTGGACTGCTCCAGATTTCCTGTGGAGGCACCCCATGATTGGGATTTAGAGGAGGTAAAGCTGAGTAGTATGTTTGACTTATGAGAGAACTGAAGAATTGTTGCAAAAGATTATCTGATTTCAGGGTTGCTTATCTGATGTTGGCTTCTTACTTTTATAAGGTAACAGGTCATTTTCACAGACACTACAGTGGATATTACATGTAGTCTAAAACACAGTGTGTTTTAATTTTAGTTAGACCATGTATGTGTCTTACGGAGAAAAGAAAGATGTTTAACTTTTATTATGGATAGCTCCAAATCTTTGTTTTGGAGCATCACATGTAAGTTTTTAGACATTTAAAATATTTTACATCTTTATGTTTATAGTTTCTATTACTTCCAACTAAAAAAAAAAAAAAACTATAACATCTATAAATATTCTTCTCCCACCTCACCACTCTCTAGTCCCACTGGAATTCATTTAGTTCTCAAACTTGCCAAGTCCTTTTTAGTTTTTAAATCATAGCTGTGTATATTAATGTAATCATGGGGTACCATGTGCTGGGTTTATATACAATTTGAAATATTTTCATCAAACTGGTTAACATAGCCTTCACAGCATTTTCTTAGTTATTGTGTTAAGACGTTTATATTGTACACTTAGTAAATTTCACATGTACCCTTGTAAGATGCACCATAGGTGTAGTCCCACCAATTACCCTCCCCCCAACCATCTTCCCCCTTCTCCTCCCCTCTCTCTCCTCTTTTCCCTTCTTCTTGGGCTATAATTGGGTTATAGCTTTCATGTGAAAGCTATAAACTGGTTTCATAGTAGGACTGAGTACATTGGATACGTTTTCTTCCATTCTTGAGATATTTTGCTAAGAAAAATATGTTCTAGCTCTATCCATGTAAACATGAAAGAGGTAAAGTCTCCATCTTTCTTTAAGGCTGCATAATATTCCATGTTGTACACATACCACAATTTATTAATCCATTCATGGGTCAATGAGCACTTGGGCTTCTTCCATGACTTAGCAATTATGAATTGTGCTGCAGTAAACATTCTGGTACAAGTGTCTTTGTTATAATGTGATTTTTGGTCTTCCGGATGTATACCTAGTAGAGGAATTGTAGGATCGAATGGCAAGTCTATTTTTAGATTCCCATGTATTCTCCAAACATCCTTCCAAAAGGAACGTATTAGTTTGCATTCCCACCAGCAGTGTAGAAGTGTTCCCTTTTCTCCACATCCACGCCAACATCCCTGATTTTGGGATTTTGTGATGTGGGCTAATCTTACTAGAGTTAGATGGTATCTCAAAGTAGTTTTGATTTGCATTTCTCTGATGATTAAGGATGATGAGCATTTTTCATATGTCTGTAGGCCATGCACCTGTCTTCTTCAGAGAAGTTTCTCTTCGAGTCCCTTGCCCACCCTGAGATGGGATCACTTGTTCTTCTAATAAGTTTGAGTTCTCTGTGGATTCTGGTTATTAAACCTTTGTCGGAGACACAACCTGCAAATATCTTCTCCCATTCTGAGGGCTGTCTGCTTGCTTTACTTACTGCATTCTTGACTGTTCACAAGATCAGGTCCCAGTAGTGTATTTTTGGCGTTGCTTCAATTGCTGGGGTGGGGGTGGGGGTAAACTTGCCAAATCTTAATCCCATCTTAGACCTTTTCCCCTTCTATTTTCTTTTCTGGAATGTTCTTCTGATCTTCTTAAGGTGGTTCCTTTTTGTTGTTTAGTTTAACTTAGATGTCATTTCTCAGGCCCAATCATTATTGTATTATCTAGTGTAATTCAATTCACTAGGCCACACTTAATGTACTTGATAAGATTTTATTTGATCATTTAAAGAATTTTTAGAGATAGGGGTCTTTTTTTTTTTTTTTTTTCCAAGAGACAGAGTTTTATTTTATTGCCCTTGGTAGAGTGCTATGGCTTCACAGCTCAACAAGGGCCCGCCACAATGCCCGGCTATTTTTTTGTTATAATTTGGCCATGGTGGAGTTTGAACCCGCCACCCTTGGTATATGGGGCCGGTGCCTTACCCATTGAGCCACAGGCGCCTCCCAGAGAGGGGTCTTGCTGTGTTGACCAGCCTGGTCTTGAACTGTGCTAAAGTGATCCTTCCACCTCAGTTCTCTGAGGAGATTATAGGCATGAGCCACTGTGCCTACGCAACTTTTTTTATGGTGAGATTTAATATAGATATAGAAGTCTACATAAAAAAAATTGTTTAACTAGATGAATTGCTAGATTGTGGATACCCATGTAACTACCACTCTGACCAAGAAATGAAACATTGCTGCTGCCCAGCAGTGCTGTGTGTGATCACCCCAGCTATATCCTTTTCCTCTCATGGAAAAACAGTGATTCACACTCTTATGAGCATTTCCTTTTTTTGATAATTTCATCTTCAGCATTTGTATCACTAAACACCACTGTTTACTTTTACTTGCTTTTGATTATTGTTTTCGCACTCTGCCTTTTAAATTTCTTAATTGTCAATCCTCCTTCCCTTTTCTTTTAAGTTAGATACTATTTCTTTAAGATACTAAATAATAGGCTCAGTGCCCATAGCTCAGTGGTCAGGGTGCCAGCCACATACACTGGAGCTGGTGGGTTCGAACCTGGCCCAGGCCTGCTAAACAATGACAACTGCAGCAAAAACAGTAGCCAGGTGTTGTGGCAGGTGCCTGTAATCCCAGCTACTTGGGAGGCTGAGGCAAGAGAGTCACTTAAGCCCAGGAGTTTGAGATTGCTGTGAGCTGTGACACCCTGCACTCTACCGAGAGCGACATAGTAAGACTCTGCCTCAAAAAGAAAGATACTAAATATTATATTTGATAGGTAGAGTTTATCCTTGTGTGTAGTTTTTTAAGCTCTTTCCTCTGTATTTCCTGTAAATTGATAAGTAGCAATTTACGTAGACTGTCGTGCAGAAATGTTCTGTATCTGAGCTGTGGCTGCTTGTAACTATTGACCACTTTAAATGTGGCTAGTGAGACTGGAGAACTAACCTTTAATTTGATTGGGACTTTAGTTTAAGATTAACTTAAATAGCTATATGGTTGTAGTTACCCTATGGACAAAACATGTAAAAGTTTGTTAGGATTTAGGTTTGATTTTTATTTTTGGCAACACTTTTTTCAGTTGACAGTGTTTTTTCATTAGGAGGCACATAAAATCTAGTTGTCTTTTTGTGTTTTTTTAATGCTGAATTACCCCTTAGGATGCATGCACCTAAACAAAAAACAATTTTTGGACTGATTCTCCAAAGGTGTCTTTTTTTTTTTTTTTTTAATATCTTATGAAGTCATGTGCTTGATTCTGCTGTTATAAGGAGACATTACTCATATTGGTCATATCTGTAGCTGGTGGGAATCTCTTCATGTTGGCTCCTGTGTCCTTTGACATGATACTGGACAGTCTTCATGGCTTCCGTGCTCTATGATGGGATAAAATATCCACATCATCATTATGTGCATTTTTGATACAGACTTGGAATCAGCCATAAGAAGTCCTCTTTTCTTTTTTTTTTTAATTTAGAAGAAAATGGTATTTCAACCTCACTATGTAGGCATAGGAATGCTTGTTGCTATGAGTTGGTCATTGTTTCTAGGCCTTCTCAGTGACCACAGCCAGGAGAATTCATACAGATATTTCCAACTCATATGCAGGACTACATCTTATATCTGTGTCCGTTTTTCCACTAGGGATTTATTTCCTTTTTGAATAATCTGAAGATGATAACCTTAGAAAATCACATAATTACTCATTTGCTTTAATTCCATAGAAAACAATATTAGAGTAATAGGATTACTGAGTAAAGTTAGTTTTTTTTCTCATGTAGTCTCTTATTTCTCTTTTCCCATGACCAATGTATATGGGTTCCAGTTTCTCCAGGTCTTCATCAACACTTGTTATTCTTTGTCTTTTATCATAGCCATCCTAAGGGGTATGAAGTGTTATCTCATTGTGGTATTGACTTGCATTTCCCTGGTAGCTAATGATATTGAACATTTTCTTTTCATGTGCTTATTGGTCATTTATCTGTATGGCCATTTATCTATGACTGTTTACATTTACCTACATATATTTATATATAAGACTTCAAATGGCCAATGTTAAGAGACTCCCCTGGGCCACAGATGGGCTAAATATGAGCACCACTAAGGATTACAGGTGCAGTAAAATGAAGCACATCAACTATATTTAAACCCATGACTTTAGGCTGGGCGTAGTGGCTCACGCCTGTAATCCTAGCATTTTGGGAGGTGGAGGCAAGGGGATTGCTTAAGGCCAGGAGTTTAAGACCAACCTGTACTAAAAATAGAAAAATTAGCCAGGTGTGGTGGCAGGTGCCTATAGTTCCAGCTACTCCAGAGGTTGAGGCAGGAGGATCACTTGAGCCTTTGGAAACTTAAGGTTGCTGTGAGTTAGGCTAAGGTTATGGCGCTCTAGCTCAGGTGACAGAATGGGACTATCTCTCAAAAAAAAAAAAAAAAATTCCATGACTTTAAATGGTTTATTGGCCATTTACTTTTTGAATAAATCTTTTTTTTTTTAATCATTTGTCCATTTTTTTTAATTGGGTTATTTAGTTTTATGGATTATTTATATAGTCTAGATATAAGTTCCTTGATTTGCATATATTTTCTTTCATTCTGTAGGAATTAAGCTTTCAAACAGACAAAATAGGTTTGGATTAACAAAAAGCAAGATCAACTTTATAAAATAGTGTCTTACTGCATTGCCTTACAAACCTTATTAAAGCTTGAGAGTTAATTGAATTAGTAAATGTTTGTTTACTTACAAGGTCAGTAGACTAATAGTACTTTCCTTATCTGCTGTTATAACGTTTTATTTCTATGGTTATACTGCCTATGTCAAAGGTAAAGTTATCCCATAGGTCCACTGGGAATGAGAATATCTATGAAAGCGTCTTAAAAAGTATTTAAAGGCAAGTTGTTGCCTGCTGCTATTTTTTAATAGTTGTTTTGTTGAGTGATTGGAGCACGTCAACTAAGTCCTACTTTCTTCTTAAGGTTATGAACAGTATCAGAGATTGCTTTGTTACTGGGAAGTGGGAAGATGATAAAGATGCAGCCAAGATCTTAGCAGAAGATGGTAAGTAAAGAGCTACAGTCTTGAGTAAAGTACAGACAGGCTTCTCTGTACTTTTATTTTCTTATATTTATAGTCAAGTTAAAGATAATAGTTGTGAAATACTTTGGGGAACTCTAATAGAGGACTTTTGGATAATATTTTGTTTCTTCTTTCATGATGATTTTATTTTCTCTCTCTTAACTGATTTGTTAAGATATGGACCTTAAAGAAAAAAGAGAGAAACTTAGAAATTTTATCATGCATGTCTTAAAAATAGATTTCGTGTGTATGAAAAATTACTCAAATAATGTTTATATTTTTCTTGTGATAAAAAGTAGTAAGCATTGTGGAAAATTTAGAATTAAAAAGTACATATCATACTAGAAGTCCACCACCTATAAAAAACCTTTGTTAACCTTTTGAAGTATTTCTTTCTTTAGAAATTATATGTGTATATATAAATGTTTTTAGTTATACTTTATGTAAGTTTTATTAAATTTTTTTCAAAGATTTGATTTTTATGATTTAAATTTCATCTTATAATTTATGATTCTCTTGTCTGATATTTAAGCAGTTTTATACTTTGTCTTTTTTTTTTTTTTTTTGAGACAGAGTCTCACTATGTTGTACTTAGTAGAGTACTATGGCATCACAGCTCATAGCAACCTCAAATTCTTGGGCTTAAGCAATTCTCTTGCCTCAGCCTCCCTAGTAGCTGGGACTACAGGCGCTTGCCACAAGGCTGAGCTCTTTTTTGTTGCAGTTGGCATTGTTGTTCTAGCTGGGCCGGGGCTGGGTTTGAACCTGCCAGCCTTGGTGTATGTGGCTGGTGCCGTAACCACTGTGTTACAGGTGCCAAGCCAACTTTGTCCATGTTATAAAGAACGCCACTTTGAAAAGCCTTGAAATAATTCTTAGATTATGTTTTTTTTATTTTTGTAAGATATGTTCATAAATGTTAGAATTGAATCATTTTTATGAATCTTGATTGACAAGATCAAGATCAAAGTTTTTCAGAAGGTCATTCTTATTTATGTGCCTGTGAGTAGTGTATCTAAGTACTTCTTTTACTGAGTTTATTGATGACTGAGTACCATCTATAAAAAAAATTTTTTTTTTGCCATTTTGAAAAGTGGTTTCTTATATCTGTAACTAGCATTTCCTTGATTACTTATAAGTGGAAATACTTTTAAATAAGTATTTTTATATAATAAGGGGTATTGGCGGTGACATTTCTCTTATGAATTGCTTTTTTGTGTCCTTTGCCTATTTTTCTAATGGTGTTGATATATTTTTTACTAATTTATGCAATTTCCCTCTAAAGAGTTTCTCTCTCAAGGGTATTTATCCTTTGTTGTAAATATTTATTCTGCATTTTATAATTTCCAAAATTTTAGCATTAGAGTAAACACCCAAAAGATTATATATTTAGGTCCATCAGTCATTTTTTTTGAGGGGAGGTTCTTTTCACTACTATTATTTTTTCCATAGCAATTTTTTATCATTGTACAAACTGGGGCAGTTTAATAGATTTTCATTGCTAATAAAGACTCAGGTGGCCCAAAATGACAGTGCTTTCAAATCTATAATTAATTCTAGGAAAAGGATGCAATATAGCAGTATCAGGGCAGGCTGCCACCCAGCCCCGGCCCTGCAGAGGCCAGATACAGCTTTGGATGTCCTCCATTTGGTAAAGCTGTGACTAGACACACTTTCATTGAACACCCAGGCATCAGGGTGGTCTCAGCTGGACTTGTATATTTTGCTTGTCTCATAGGCATATAATCTGCTACATAACCAGCCTCATATTAGAGCCCTCTCAGGGTCTCACCTCTTTGATCTCACTGTTATCCATCAACAATGCCGACAAGTGACAAGCTCCGGGAGCAGATGGCTCTCCTTATGCTATGATTCCAGAGTAAGAAGCTGATTAATATGTTTCATGCATTGATCAGAAGTCCATGCTTGAGGGAATTTTAGCAAAACAGCTCAGGCTAATTTCAGATTCTTGGAACAAACCCTTATAGCATAGTCACTGAAGCACTTAAACCTTGTATGACTAGCCCTAGAATAGTTTTTTATGGTTTCATTTTGTACATTTCACTTGATCCCTTTTGGGACTCAGATAAGGATCAACTTAATTTTATATACAGATCATCATTATCAATCGTAATTGGTTGAATAATGTTGATTTGTTATACATTCTTTTGGTATGTGTATGTATCCCTCTGGAGTCTGTTAAAAAGCTCATGCCTGTAATCCTAGCACTTTGGGAGCCTAAAGTGGGAGTATTGTTTGAGGCCAGGACGTCAAGACCAGCCTGAACAATAGTGAGACATCATCTCTACATAAAAAAAAAAGCTAGGTATGATGATGAGTGCCTGTAGGCCCAGCTGCTCAGGAGGCTGAGCCAGGAGGATTGCTTGAGCCTGAGAGTTGGAGGTTGCAGTGACCTATGATTGCACCATTGCAATCTAGCCTAGGCAACAGAGCAAGACCCTATCTCAATAAATAAATAAGTAAGTAAATAAATAAATAAAGCCATCTCTTTGGTTATTAATCTCATGATTCTCATGCCAGTATCATATATTTTCTCTATGAGATATTGTTATTACACTTTTTGAAATCTTATAAGGAACTTGTTTCATTTTTTATTCTTAATTTCCTTAGCATTAATACTTTTTAGGTTTTTTAGATTAACTTCTATTTAATTTTTATATTTCTGTTTAAATAAAAATAGCAACATTTGCAAATGAAGTCTCACTCTGTTGCCCTAGGCTAGAGTGTCCTGGCCTAACTCATACAACCTCAAACTCTGAGGTTTAGGTGATCTTTCTGCCTCAGCCTCCTGAGTAACTGGTACTCTAGGCACCCACCACAGTGCCCAGCTCATTTTCTATTTTTAGTAGAGTTGGGGGTCTTGTTCTTGTTTAGGCTGGTCTTGAACTCCTAAGCACAAGTGATCCTCCTGCCTCAGCCTCCTAGAGTGCTAGAATTATAGGCGTGAGCCACTGTTCTCTTCCCAAATAAGATTTTTTTCCTGTAGAAATTTATAAAATTGAACAGTAGAAATGCTGAATCTTCCTAAGTTCCCCTTCCCATTACTACCAGCTTGGGGTGGGAAGGTCTAGCCAATATTTAAAAAGTATGATACCCTGTTTTTGTTTTAATAAAAATGCTATTTAACCTAATATTAAAACAAATTAGAAAGCTGTAGCCTTCTGTGTCTTACAGTGGTTTGTTTCACTCGATTACATGTTTTAGACATATATCACACATGGAGCGTCTTCATCCTTTCTAATGACCACATGTACCATCATTTATTAATCATTGACTAACATTAAATTATTCAATTTTTTATTCTTATACATAATGTCACAGTGAACATCCTTAATAATGTGTGGGAATTTTTGTGTACAGATTTTTAGAAATGGAATTACATTGTTCCAGGGCATATACATTTTATTTATTTATTTATTTGAGACAGAGTCTTACCATGTCACCCTCAGTAGAGTGCTGTGGTGTCCTAGCTCACAGCAACCTCAAACTCTTGGGCTCAAGCGAT
>NW_003852500.1:5291540-5297196 GCF_000181295.1 Otolemur garnettii
GTCAGGCTGGGTTCGAACCTGCCAGCTCCAGTGTATGTGGCTGGTGCCCTAGCTGCTTGAGCTGTAGGCACCAAGCTGGCATATACATTTTAATTTTGAAATCGTTACCCTAGACAGATGTCTTAAATTTTATATTCCAACCTACAGTATGTGAGAAAGCAATTTTCCTTAAATCTTGACCAAAACTGTGTATTATCACTTCTTAATTCTGGTAGTTTAATAGGCTAGCAGTGGTCCAAAGTAATTTTGAAAGCCATTTTGATGAATTATAAAATATATTTGGTTTTTTAATTCGTATTATTATTAAACCAAAATATTAATTTGTGAATAATTGAAACTTTCTTATGGGATTCAGTTCTGTCCTAGAAGACATTCTGTCCTTATATAAATTTTTCAGTCTCTGGTTAGTTACTGTTGTTCTAGACATTTAATATCTTCACTAATTTTTTAATACTTATTTCTTACTACCTTATTGGATCTGTTGGTGTGATGTGTAATAGATTTGCTCTCTTTTTTTAAATTTTTTTTTGAGACAAGAATCTCACTCTCTTGTCCTGGATGGAGTGCTATAGCATCATAGCTCACAGCAACCTCAGACTCTTGGGCTCAAGCCATCTTCTTGCATTGGTCTCCTGAGAAGCTAAGACTATAGGTGCCCACCAAAACACCTGGCTATTTTGAGAGACAAGGTCTCACATTTACTCAGGCTGGTCTTCTGAGCTCAGGCAGATTCATTAATATTGTAGTTTCTTTTTATTGCTGAGTGAGAGTCTGTTGCATAGATATGCCACAGATGTTTATCTGTTTTTCTCTTGATGGCTGTTTAGGCCAGGGGTAGGAAAGCTGTAGCCTTCTGTGTCCTTAAGTGCAGCTTTTAGCTGAATACAAATTTTATAAAGCAAATCCTGTTTTTTTACTTATATATTTTTATCCATTCATATTTTCGTTTTAAAAATGAACATACTTAAAATACCAAAAAATAAAATTAAGTTTCAACAAAATGATCCTCCCAGACTGCCACAATAAGAATGTTAGCAAGCCATAAGGGCTAAGTTGATGGCTGCTATGCTCATAATTTAGTTCTAACTTCTCCACCTCTCTGGTGCCACTACTGCAGGAAGCTGATTGGTGAGAGTTTATGGGGGTCAAGTATGCCTGTTGCCAGCTTCTGACAGTGGTGTACTGTGTTTCTATTTGAAGTGGAATTTGTGAATAGTTGCATAACTCGATGGTATTTTTTAATTGTGTCTGTGTAACACCCCATCATGTTAAAAAAGACCAAGAGAACACTAAAGGAAGGAAATGGATTTTCGAGTGAGAATTGGGAATTGCAATATTGTCAACCTTGTCCTATTTCTGCTAAAGACAAGTTGATTTGCTTGCTTTGTGATACTGCAATACCAACATTAAAGAAATTCAGTGCTCATCAGCATTATAACACTCATAAGGACCAAAAGTATTTAAGTTAGAGGGAGATGCATGAAAGGTGTATTGCAGAAATTTAAAGATCAAAGGCAAAAATAATTCTTTCAAGCAGCAATAAGACATCAGAATAATGCCACTGAAACACTTATAAAGTAGCTTATAACTCAGGAAAAAAGGGAGGCCATTCAGTGATGTACAAATTTTGAAAGAATGCTTCATTGAAATAGTAGGATTCTTATACCCTGATGATGTTTCAAAGTACAAACAACTGCCTCTTTCAAGGAGAACCATAAGTGATTGGCAGCATGGATTAGCCTTCAACTAAACAGGAAATCTTCATGTAGTACTTCAAAAGGAAAATATATATCATTCAGTCGCTTTTTTTTTTTGGCTGGGGCTGGGTTTGAACCTCCCACCTCCAGCATATAGGGCCAGCACCCTACTCCTTTGAGCCACAGGCATCACCCTCATTCAGTCGCTTTTGATGAATCAACTGATACTACTGACTGGTGCAGGTTTTATTCTTTATTTAAGTCATAACAGAAGTTTTTATTTTTGCTACTCACTTTGGGTGCTCTTGTGAACAAAATACAGAAATCTTGAAGAACTTTCAAGATGCAACCTTATTTGATTATTGCTAAATTAGTGTGGCCTTTCAGCACAAAAATGTTCCCTCCAGTTCTCTCAAGCCTTGATTGAACTAGCATGGAAAGTCTGACCTCTCCTCAGAAAGCCTCATTCTCTGAGTCACGCAGCAAGATGGTATGGGAGGATTTATGACTCACAGAATGAGGCTTTCTGAGGAGAGCAGGGCAGACTTTCCATGCTAGTTTTCAAGTGACCAGCAAGTTCTTCCCAATACAGTTTGTTTTGTTTCTAATTGATTAAAATGCACATTTTGTCATATTATTCATGTTTTTTTACTGGCCTTCCTGGTTTACCTCATTAATCTCTGTTGATTCATTTATCATACTGTAGCTTTATTGTATTTTATTAAGACACCAGGTATTAAAACTGTGTATCTTTGTAGATTCTTTGTATACACCCTTTATTGGATGTAGATTGTGAATATTTTCTGCCATTCTGTAGGTCATCTAATTGCTCTGTTGATTACTTCCTTATATGTGCAGAAACTTTTTAATCAAATCCCATTTATTATTTTGTTTTTGTGCTAATTGCCATTGGGGTCTAGTTATAAATTCTTTTGCCTAGACCAATATCCAGAAGAGAAGAGTTTTTCCTACATTTTCTTCTAGGAGTTTTATCAGTTCATGCCTTACATTTAAGTCTTTTATTCATCTTGAATTAATTTTTGTGAGTGGTGAGAGGGGTCCTATTTCATTTCTCTGCCTGTGGCTGTCCAGTTTTCCCAGCACCATTTGTTGAACAGGGTTTCTTTTCCTTGGTATACATTGTTTGCTTTGTCACAGATCAGTTGGTTATAGGTAGATAGTTTTAAATCTGGGTTCTCTGTTCTGTTACAGTCGTTTATGTCTCTGTTTTTTATGTCAATGCCATGCAGTTTTGGTTATTATAATCCAGCTTGAAATCTGGTAACATTGATCCTTCCATCTTTGTTCTTTTTGCTTAGGATGGCTTTGGCTATTTGGGCTTTTTTTGGTTTCTAAATGAGGCACAGAATTATATTTTTCTGTATCTGTGAATATAGCATTGGTGTTTTGATAGGGATTGCATTGAATCTGCACATATAAGTCAGCTTGGGTAGTATGGACCTTTTAACAATGTTGATTTCACCAGTCCATGAGCATGATATGTTTTTTTCATTTGTGTCATCTGATTTCTTTCCTCAGAGTTTTGTAATTCTCCTTGCAGAGATATTTTGCTTCCTTGATTAAGTATATTCCTAGGAATTTTATTTTCTTTGTAGCTGTTGTGAATGGTAGTAAATCTTTGATTTGACTCTCAGCATGGCTGTTACTGGTATATAAGAAATGCTACTGAATTGTCTACATTGATTTTATAACTTTGAAACTTTGCTGAATTTATCAATTCTAAGAGGCTCTTGGTGGAGTCTTGGGTTTTTCTAGGTAAAAGATCCTGTCTTTAGCAAAAAGTGATAGTTTGACCTCTTTCCTGATTTGAATACCCTTTATTTCTTTTTCTTGCCTGATTGCTCTGGCTGGGACTTCCAGTACTGTGTTGAACGGAAGTGGTGACAGTGACCACTTTTGTTGTGTTACAATTTTGGCCGGGAATGCTTTTAACTTTTCCCCATTCAGTGTGATGTTGGCTATAGGCTTGTCTTAATATAGGCTTTCGTAATTTTGCGATATGTTCCTTCTATGCCTCGTTTGTTGAGAGTTTTTATCATGAAAGGGAACTGAAGTTTTTTCCATTGGTTTTCTCTGTTGTTTTCCTGTTTTGAATTTTGTCGATTTTTGCTCATTATTTCTTTTCTTCTGCTTGTTTTAGGTTCATTTTGCTCTTTTTCAGTTTACTTAGATTATCGGTTTGAGACCTTTTCTCCTTTCTTGTGTAAGCATAAGTGTTATAAATTTCCCTCTCAACACTGCTTAGCACTAATTTTCGTGTTTTATTTTCATTTTCATTTAGCTCTGTATATTTTTATACTTCCTTTGGGACTTCTTTTTTGGCCTATGCATTATTTAGAAGTGTGTTGTTTAGTTACTGAATATTTAAGGATTTTCCTTGTGTTTCTATTATTGATTTCTAGTTTCATTACATTATATTCTCAGCATATATTTTATGATTTGAATTTGTTTAAATTTGTGGAAATTTGTTTTATTGCTCAGAATGTGCTCTGTGTGTTTTGGTAGAGATTCTGTTGGTGCTTTAAAAATTGATGTATTCTGTTCTTGAGGGGTATGGAATGTTCTGCAATGTCAGATTCTGCTGGTTGACTGTATTGTTCAGATCTTCTGAAACCTTGTTCATTTTCTGCTCAGTTTTACTTGTTGCTAGTTGCAAAGTGTTATTGTGGATTTTATCTGTTTTTCTTTCAGCTGTCAATTTCTGCTTCATATATTTGAGGCCTTGTTGGTGAATATAACATTTGGGATTATTATGTCTTATTAGGGATTGATCCTTTTGCTATTATGTAGGTATTATGGTCACTTCCTTTTCACTCCATTGAGGAAGGAGGGCTCCCTGCCCTAAGTAGTACGAGATTGTCAAACACATTACGGCCAACCTAGACACAGATGAGATTGACAGCCATTTTTTAGTCACAACTCTGGTGAGGAGGACATTACATACAACAAAGGGCCACAAGGGCATTGTACTCTTACTCAAGAGTGCAGTGCCGGCTGTGGGGGGCGAGCTTTGTAACTCAACAGGAATATAGTATGACCATTAGTTCCCTTGAGAGGGCATAATTGGCTTGTTTGAATAACAAGCTGATAAACAGGTAAAGGAAAGAACTAACTGGATGAGGAGCCTTTTCTGCTAGGGGCTGTTGGGCTTATCTGATAGGAGCAGGGAAACTCAAGGCTGGGCCTTTAAGGCCCTGTGGGGCTCAAAGATATCAAGGCAGCACATGAAATTTTAGATCTTAAAATTCAGCAAGACCTTCTCTGGGTATAGTAATTTTCTTTGCTCTGAAGTCTACTTCAGGAGCTATTAATATAGGTACTCTTGCTTCTTTAAAAAAAAGTAATGTTTGCATGGTATTTCTTACTCTGTCCTTTTACTTTCAACCTACTTAGATTGCTACCTTTGAAGGGAGTTTCTTATAAACGGTATCTAGTTGGGCTGTGTGTTTACATCCTCTCCATCAGTCTGTCTTTTTTAGTGTATTTATTCCATTCACATTTAAGGTACTTACTGATACATAATTGCTTAAGTCTGATGTTTTATGATTTGTTTTGTTTACTGTTTCTCTTTCCTTCCATCTTGACTTATTTGTGGTGTTTTTGAGTGTGTCTCTTTGTATAGTTTTGTAGTGGTTGCTGTGGGTGTTACAGTGTACATGTTGAAATGTCTACTGGTACCATGATACCAACATGTTACCACTTTGAATTGTGAAAACCTGCCTTCCCATTTATAGTATTTGAGTATTTGTGGTATAATGTTTCAGTCATCAAATGTAATTTTATAAACTCAAGAGGACAGTCAATCGTATACGCCTGTATTATATCCATATTTCTGGCCTTTCTCTGTCCCCCTCACCCCTCACAGTGGTGGCTTACTTATCCTTTTATAATTTCCTTTCTGCTTAAGAATGTTCTATAGCCATTTTTCTTTTTTTTTT
>NW_003852500.1:5297444-5300065 GCF_000181295.1 Otolemur garnettii
CTATAGCCATTTTTCAAGGGTAGGTCTGCTAATAACAAATTGCTGTAGTTTTTTTTTTTTTTTTCATTCTTCTGAGAATGCATTTCCTTCATTTTTGAAGGATAGTTTCCCTAGGTATAGAGTTCACAGCTGACAGTTCAGCTTGAAAAATGTTGGACTACCTCCTTTTGGGCTCCATGATTTCAGAGGAGAAATGCACTGTTATTTGAATGGATCTGTTCCTATAGATGTTCTGCCTTTTTTTCTGGGTGCTTTCAAGATTTTTGTCTTTGTTTTTAGTGTTCACAATTTTAATTAGTGTGGATTTCTTTGGGTTCACTTTGAGGTTTGCTTAGCTTCTTGAATCTCAAACTTTCTATCTTTACCAAATTTGGGAAGCTAGTCATTATTTCTTTGTATACTCTTTCAGCCCTTGTCTCCTTGTGTGACTGAGCATAAATATTGGGTCTTTGTTATTGTTCCATAGGTTCATGTGTTTTTGTGCTATTGTCTCTCTGTCATTCAGACAAGGTGAATTCTGTTGATTGGTTCTCAGGTTCTTCAGTTCTTTCCTGTGTCATCTCCAGTTTCACTATTGAGCCCATACAATGAGTTTTTAATTTCTGTTATTATAATTTTCAGCCTCCTGAGTATCTGGTAATATAGACACCCACCACAGTGCCCAATTTATTTTTCTATTTTTAGTAGTGACAGGATCTCAATTATGCTCAGGCAGTCTCGAACTCCTGAGCCAAAGTGATCCTCCCTCCTCAGCCTCCCAGAGTGCTAGGATTATAGACATGAGCCACTGTGCCCGTTCCTCTACTTTTATTCTAATTTCTATATTTTATAGAATCTAGGATATTTCCCTAGGTGTGACATGGTTGTGTTGTATTGGACTTAAGACACTTTTTCCCATATGCTGTTATTAAGCCAGGCCTATTTACTCTTTGCATTGTCAATTTTGGGGACTCACCTGCTGCCTTGTACCTGTCACTTCTTGTGTTTCTCTGTCTTATGTAGAGTGTCGATTAACAGCTTTTGGCTATGTGGGATTTCAAAGTAAGTATGGAAGTGTGGATTAGATTCATGTACTTTACCTAAATAGATGATGAAATACTAACAGTTTTTTTAAAAGTCTGTATAAGTCCAGAACAATTTTTTTTAAAGTCTGTGTAAGTGCAGAGCCCTCTTGATATGTGTGTGGTAATGGGAACAACAAGAATGAGGTTTGGAATGCAGGGTACACAACCTGCCTGGGCTGGTAGTCATTGTGGCTCACGAGCCCTGTTCACAGAGGAGCCTTTGGTTATTCTTTTCCCAGATGAGCTTTATGGTGACTTTGAAGACCTGGAGACAGGGGATGTACACAAGGGAAAATCAGGCCAGGATATTGAGGTATGACTTTGCCATGGGCAGCTATCTGTTGAATAGACCTGTATTGAGAAATGCAAATCTTACTTGATACCTGTGAAGATTACAGATCAGGTAGATAGAGTCTTTCCTAAAAGTGTGGGAATGTGAGAACAGATAAAAGTTTTTTTGTTATTCTTGTTTTTTGATGACACCTACTACCTCTTCTTGCCATACTCATTTCTCAAATTCCTTACGATTTTTTATTCATGAAAGTTTTAGCCCCTGAGTCTTCCTTTCCATCATTGCTTTTGCCACCATCTTCCTCTTTTTACATTTAAGTGTCATTTAAAAAAACAAATTCCCTGTCCTCCCTAATATTTCTTTAGAACAGTGTCTGGGGACATCTGGAAGACACTTGTCATTGTTTTTATTCCTGTTTGGCATTCCCAGACAGAGTAAGGAATGGCAGTTCATTGTAATGCAGGTGTCTGTCTTCTGTAGTTAATACCATTTTATTTAGAAATAAAAGCTGTGTTTTGTTTTATTTGTTACGATCATAATTAAGATTTTTGTAGCTCAAATAAGACTTAATCTTTAATGTTTAAGGAAAAGATCTCCATAGACTTATACAAAATTTTTTCTTTTGGAAATGTAAAGATTGATGATGTAGAGAAAGAAGTTAAGGAAGAAATTGACCCTGATGCAGAGGAAAGTGCCAAGAAAAAGCATTTAGATAAGAAGAGAAAATTGAAGGAGATGTTTGATGCAGAATATGATGAAGGAGAAAGTACATATTTTGATGATCTTAAAGGAGAAATGCAGAAACAAGCACAGGTAAGAAAACTCATTTCCTTTCAGCCTTTTGTCAAGACTGTAACAATGCCATGAATATCTAACTTTGTTTGGGTCTCGTTCACTTGGACTCTTGGGCCAAGATACATATGAGTGTTTACTCGTACAGTAATCTAATTGTTCTGTCAGTCAGAAGGTCACCAGAAGTATGTCAGTACCTATTTTATACCAAGCATTAGATGCAGAGGAAGCGGAAATGACTGAGACATGGTGGCCACTTTTGAGGATCTCACAGTATAGTGATTTAAGACAGTGTGTTCACTTTAGTGTACATGTTGGCTTTCCATTCCCATTGCTGCTCCCTGATTTGGATAGGTGGATAATTTGTGGCCTTTGTGACTTATTTGCATACTGGTGGTCTCCAGGGGAAGTTCTCTGAAAACCTATTTTGGTCAGAGGTTAACATGTCAGAAGGACACGTTTTTTTTTTTTTT
>NW_003852500.1:5300609-5344368 GCF_000181295.1 Otolemur garnettii
TATATATATGTAAATGATTTGTGAAAATGTGGTTGAAAGATTTTGCTCAACCTAGGCCTTCACCTAGTCAAAGACATAGCTCCTGATTAGCCATTAACTTAGTGGTTATAAGTCTATGTTGACCTTTGACAGACATAACTAAGAAATGTAAAACTAGTTCTGAAGTCTTCACTTCAGCCCATTTACCTAGAACCTTGTGGGCCACTGTAAAAGACTCTTAAGTTTTTATTCAATGAAAGGGAGGCCTTAGACAGTTTTAAGCAGAAGAGAGATATTCATGATTGGCTTCTCTTTGAAAAGATTTTTCTGGAAAGAGTTCATAAACCAGGAAGGGGCAGTGGAGGTGAGACAGAAAGTCATATCTGGATATACTTTATTTGAAAGATAGATCAGTAGGATTTCCTGGTGGAGTGAATGTGGGGTATGTGAGAAGATGACACATAAAAGTTACTGGAAGGTTGCCTTGTTATAAGTTAGGTAGGAAAGCCTCTGTGGTGCTTGGTGCAGCTGTGTCTAGGAAGATGATTTTTTAGGGGTCTGGTAGGTTTGAGGTATGTGCAGACAAGAGTGTCAAGTCTGGAGAGAAAGGTCTGGCCAGGGACTTAGATGTACGGTCCTCAGCATATAGATACTATGTAAAGTCACGAGATAGCCTGGGGAGTGAGTGCAGAGATGGGATAGGTGGAACAGGACTGGCATGGGCAATAGGAGGGAGCAACAACAGTTGAGCCTGAACAGCGCCCAGGAGGGAGAAGACATTTCTGAGAATGCTAGGCACGCTGAAAACCAGCCAGCACATTTTTAGTTCTGTGGAGACAGAACTGACCACTGGAGTGGGAAGGTGGAGGCTTTTAGTGCCCATGGCAAACATTTTCATGGAGTAGTAGGTGAAAGTCTAAGTTTTACGGATTTAAGAGAATAGGAGCAGAGGGACTTAGAGACTGTGAGTTTAGAAAACTTTTGTGGGGTTTTGCTGCAGAGGGAAGCAGTGAAATGTGGCAATAGTTGATAGAAGAACTGGAGGCAAAAGAATGTTTTAAGATGAGAAGTAACAGATGGGAGATCTGTTGTAATAAAGTCCAGAAAGAGGGGGTCGTAATCTAGTGTGCAGCTTTAGTTTGGCATTAAGTAATGGCCTGGATAAATAATCTGTGCCAGAGCTGCCAGATAGAACTTTCTGCCATCCGGGACATGCACATCTGTGCTGTCCAATATCATAGCCGCTGGTCGCATGTTGATGTTGACCCACCTATGTGGCTAATGTGATTGAGTAACTGAATTTTAAGTATTGTTTCATTTTAATTTAAGTAGCCACACGTAGCTGCCTTATTTAGAGTGCAGTCTGGATGTGGATGTAAACCCTAGTATAGGATTGACAATGGAAGTTCTTTAGGTTTTCAAGTGAATTAGGAAATAGTCATCAGCTGAGGGTGAGGATGAGGGAGCAGGTGTTGGAGAAATAATTGGAGAAAAAGAAAAGAAGGCATGGGCTCGGCGCCTATAGCTCAACTGGCTAAGGCGCCAGCCACGTACACCTAAGGTGGTGGGTTCGAATCCCCAGCCCGGACCCGCCAAACAACAATGATGGCTGCAACCAAAAAATAGCCGGGCGTTGTGGCGGGCGCCTGTGGTCCCAGCTACTTGGGAGGCGGAGGCAGGAGACTCGCTGGAGCCCGGGAGTTGGAGGTTGCTGTGAGCTGTAACGCCACGGCACTCTACCCAGGGGGACAGCTTGAGGCTCTGTCTCAAAAAAAAAAAAAAAAGAAAAGAAGGCATGGACTGGGGAAGTTTTGAGCGTTTGGGTGTTTAGGGCTCCTTTTAGAACTGTTTACATTTGCTTTACCTTAGAGCAACAGAGGAGAAAACAGTTGGGACATATTCTGAACAAACTGTAGTGGTAAAATTTATATTATATTTAATAAGCTAAGGCCAAATAATTGTGTCCAAGATTTCTTTATTTAGGAAGTGCTCATTTTTAATATTAATCTATGTTTATTAAGGATAACAACGTTATAGATTTTTCTCCCGCTTCTTATATACAGCTTAATCGAGCAGAATTTGAAGATCAAGATGATGAAGCCAGAGTTCAATATGAGGGTTTTCGACCTGGAATGTACATCCGAATTGAGATTGAAAATGTTCCCTGTGAACTTGTGCTCAACTTTGACCCCCATTACCCAATTATTCTGGGTGGTCTGGGCAACAGTGAGGGCAATGTCGGATATGTGCAGGTAGGTGCCCTGTGCTGCATGCTTGGCAGGAAAAAGTCTTTGTGCCCTCCACCAGGCATCTTACTTAACTCTTGTTCTTCCTTCAGATGCGTCTGAAGAAACATCGTTGGTATAAGAAAATCCTTAAGTCTCGAGATCCAATCATTTTTTCTGTAGGGTGGAGGAGGTTTCAGACCATTCCACTCTATTATATTGAAGACCACAATGGAAGACAGAGGCTTCTAAAATACACTCCACAGCACATGCATTGTGGAGCAACCTTTTGGGGTAAAATGTGATTAGAGTAACTTGCTTGTAGGTTAATGTAAACCTTTAGGCTATATCATTATAGCTTTGCTCTTTTCCTTTTGTGAAATCCCAAGTCGTAAGATTTTTCTTTCTTTGGTGGTGGGGGGATGGAGTAGACATCTGTAAGACAGAATCCAGAATTTGTGGTTTACTGTATTTCTTTTTTTCTGGTTTTCTTTAAGGTCCTATCACTCCACAGGGAACTGGATTCTTGGCAATACAGTCTGTCAGTGGTGTAATGGTAAGTGCCTTGGATGATTTATCTTATAGATTATGTTTGAGAAATATATCGCAAATATGTAGTATTATGTATATGAAACTTTAAGTTGAAAATTACTCATTTTTAATGTGTAATAGGAAGTTTCTCTTTGCTTTTAATCTTCCTATATCCTTTTTAGTAGCATATGGGAATAGATATGGGGAAGTAGAATTATAATGATACTGATGATATTTTATTATTTGTGTATTTTTTGAACTATTTAGCTGAGAAAGTACTTATGCAGTGTTCAGCATGTGCTAAGCATTAAACTTGGTTCTGAGGAGACATCATAGACTAGCTAGACATGACACTGCCCTCCTCATCATGCTGGCTTAGCAAAGTATGTTCACTCTATCTTCATTTGAACAGTCAGAGCAAGTTTTATTGGCCCCATTTAACAGAGGAGAAAAAATAAAGGGCAGATGGAATCTGCCCTGGAGGGCCAAAATTTAATTTCTTAAACATTGCATTTGTATTTTTTTCCCATTTCATGCCAGAAAGATTGTGAAATTATGTTCTTAGGACATCATTCTCAGGAAAGTACTCAAATCATCATCATTAGATTACTTTTGTTAAAATACTGTGTTACATACATATTCAGATGTTTTCCCTTGTTCATTCTTAGCTGATTGTAAGTGAAGTATACCTTGGTAATTTATTGCATCACAGAGAGTTGTAGTTTTTGACTTACTAATATTATTCTTACATTCAAATTTTTGGGTTCCTATTAGCCTGATTTCCGGATAGCTGCCACAGGAGTTGTCCTTGATCTGGATAAGTCCATAAAAATTGTGAAGAAATTAAAGCTAACTGGTTTTCCATATAAAATTTTCAAGAACACTTCATTTATTAAGGTCTGTACATCTATATATTCACATATTTATGAATGTATATAGTGTTAGAGGAGGAATGAAATACTTCTAAATTATGGGTCTCCTGTTTTTAGAAAAAATATTCGAGGTCTTTTACAAACTAGATCGTTAATATTTTTTCATTTACTTTTTTATATTGGCTTCTGTGTTACAGAATGTGCTCACAAATCTTAAGGTGAAGTAAAATAGTGATATTTAATAATTTAGAGTATTATTCTTCCATGTGAAACAGCCACAGAACAGAATATATAATTTTATCCATTGAGTTTTATTCCCTTTCTTTTTGGTTTGCATTAACAAAGGGGGAAAATCATGTTTGTCTAGCCATTCAGTAGACAAATAGACAAAGCAATTTTCAGAAAACTTGGCAAGAGTATAGAGAAATGGACACACTATTTTGCAATATTTTGGGAGGTTAGTTTGAGTAGCTTTATTGCAAATTTCTTTAGAGGTAGGTGTCACTGGGTAGCTAGAAGATCATAAAATATTCTTACAATATAAGGTAATAATACCACCAGTGTTTGTCTTCCTCTTTTTTAGTTTATAGTGCATGCACCTAAGTAATTTGATTTGAGCTATAGTTCAGCCTTTGAGATGCCAGCAAATGCTGCCTGGCCAGTTCAAGCCAATAAATAACCTCTTTGACCTTCTGTCCTACAGAGATACAAGTGATGAGCATGCTAATGAGTCTGCAGTTGTCTCGATTAATGTTATTTTGGGGAAAGTAAAATAGACTTTTATTCTTTCTGAGGTAACAATCCCACTTTTAGGGGGCAAAATACATTATTTTATCACCTTTCAAGGAGCTATTTTTATTTTTTAACCAAGGATATATTTTTGTGAATGTGGAAGTAAAGTAGGTAAAGCTATGATTTTGTGTATTTTTGTTTTCATATGCCTGTAGGGAATGTTTAATTCTGCCTTGGAAGTAGCCAAATTTGAAGGTGCTATGATTCGAACTGTCAGTGGAATAAGGGGACAGATCAAGAAAGCACTTCGGGCTCCAGAAGGAGCTTTCCGGGCCACCTTTGAGGATAAATTGCTGATGAGTGGTAAGTATTTTTTGTTGTGTGTTCAAGACACTATTCATTATTGCTTTCTAGCCAGAGTTGATTAGAGGATTTTAGGTCTTTAGAAAGTTGAAGTCAGTGCTAACTCTTCGCAGGTGGAGCATCTGTGAATGAGCATTGTACCCATTCACATTGTGTCTGTAGCCCCTTTGTTCACACAGAGTAAAGTGTTGTGATAAAGGAATAGTTTACTTAGTGAAGTCCTTCTCCAAATATTGTAAAACCAGGTAGAAAAGTTTGGGGTTAATGTTTTGAGGTTTTTTTTCATGGTGAGATGGATGTTAATCTTCTTTTGAAAATGTCAACATAGAATTCTTCTCTTTCCAGATATTGTCTTCATGCGAACTTGGTATCCTGTCTCCATTCCAGCTTTCTATAATCCAGTCACATCTTTGTTGAAACCAGTGGGTGAGAAAGACACCTGGTCAGGGATGCAAACAACAGGTCAACTCAGGCTTGCCCGTGGTATCAAACTAAAGCCAAACAAGGATTCTCTGTATAAGGTACATGTTGTGTGTGCTTATTTATGGGGATGGCAGCATTTGCTCTTACAGATAGAGAATAGCACAGATACTTTTAAATTCACATCTTACATGTTTTGAATTTTAAAGTTTATAAAGTCTAACATTAAATTTGATTGAATAATTGTGCAGCACCTATGGCTCAGTGGGTAGGGCACCAGCCCCATATACCAAGGGTGGCAGGTTCGAATGCGGCCCCAGCTAAATTGTAACAAAAAAATAGCCAGGCACTATGTCAGGCATCTGTAGTCCCAGCTACTCAGGAGGCTGAAGCAAGAGAATTGTCTAAGCCCAGGAGTTGGAGGTTGCTGTGAGCTGTGATGCTATGACACTCTACAGAGGGCAAAAAGTGGGACTCTGTCTCTTAAAAAAAAAAAATTTAAATAATTGTATATTTATAAAATATTTTGGACAAGAACACAGGAAACTAGTAATAGTGGTTTTTTTTTTCCTGGATTGAAAAAGATAATTAAACTTAAATAAATTTTGTGAGCTGAGTGTGTTGGCTCATACCTATAATCCTAGCACATTGGGAAGCCAAGGCAGGAGGATCATTTGAGGTAAGGAGTTAGAGACCAGCCTGAGCAAAGAGATACACTGTCTCTACTAAAGATAGAAAAATTAGCTGGGTATGGTGGTGGGCTCCTAAAGTCCTAGCTACTTGGGAGGCTGAGGCAAAAGGATTGCTTAAGCCCAGGAGTTTGAGGTTGTTGTGAGCTAGGCTGACGCCATACCACCCTAACCTAGGCAACAGAGTGAGACTATCTCAAAAAAAAAAAAAAAAGGTATTTGAGATTTAACACATGATATAGAAAATATATGGGTAATAAAATGGTTACTATAGTAAAGCAAATTAACATATCTACCGTCTCACATAGTTACTTTTTGTGTGCCTGAGGAGCAGCTAAAATCTATGTACAAGAATTCCAAATACAATACATTTTATTAACTGTAGTCCTCATGTTGTATGTCAGATCTCTAGACTTGTTCATCCTACATATCTACTTTATATTTTTTGACCTTTATCTCTACACTCATTTTCTGTTGGTCATTTTTATGTCTTCTTTGGAGAAATCTGTTCAGGTCCTTTGTCCACTTTTTAATTGGGTTATTTGTGTTTCTGCTATTAGTTTGTAAGAATTCTTTGTAGAGTTTGGATTTTAACCCTTATCAGATAAGTGATTTGTACATTTGTTTTCTCATCCTTTTCATTTTGTTGGTTTGTTCATTTTGCTGTGCAAGAAGCTTTTTAGTTTGATATAGTCCACTAATTTATTTTTGCTTTTGTAGCCTGGATTTTTGTGCAGTATCCAAAAAATCCATTGCCAAAAGGCCAATATCAAAGGGCTTTTCCCCTGTGTTCTCTTCTAGGAGTTTTATGGTTTCAGGTCTTACTTAGGTCTTTCATCCATTTGGAGTTGATTTTTGTGTATGGAGTAAGATAAGGGCCCAATTTCATTCATTTTCGTGTGGAAATCCAGTTCCCCAGCACCATTTTTTTTTTTTTTTTTTTGAGACAGAGCCTCAAGCTATCCCTCTGGGTAGGGTGCCGTGGCATCACAGCTCACAACAACCTCCAATTCCTGGGCTCAAGCGAGTCTCCTGCCTCAGCCTCCCAAGTAGCTGGGACTACAGGCGCCCGCCACAACGCCTGGCCATTTTTTGGTTGCAGCCATCATTGTTGTTTGGCGGGCCCGGGCTGGGGATTCGAACCCGCCACCTTAGGTGTATGTGGCAGGCGCCTTAGCCACTTGAGCCACAGGTGCCGAGCCCCCACCACCATTTATTAAAGAGATTGTTTCCTCTTGGTTATCCTTGTCAAATATTAGTTGATATGAAAGTATGTTTGATTTGTAGACTTTCTGTTCTATTCCATTGGTCTATATTTCTGTTTTTATGCCAATACCAAACAGTTTTGATTATTATAGCTTTGTAATAATAATTTTAAGTCAAGAAGTGTGTTCCTCCAATTTTGTTTTTCTCCGTATTATGTTGGTTAGTTGGGGTTTTTGTTGTTCTATGTGAATTTTAGGATTATTTTTTCTATTTCTGTGAAGAATGCCATTTGACTTCTAATACGGATTGCTTTAAATTTGCCTGTATACTTTGGATAATATAGTCATTCTCATAATATTAGTTCTTTTAATCCACAAACATAGGATATTTTTCCATTTATCTGTGTATTTTTAAACTTATTTCATCAGTTTTTTATGGTTTTCAGTGTTCACATTTTTCACCTCCCTGGCTAAATTTGTCCCTAAATATTTTATTATTATGATGCTCTTGTAAATGGAACTGTTTTCTTGAGATTTCTTTTCCAGCTAGATCTAGTATTACTTGTACATAGAAATGCTACTGATTTTTATGTTGTTTTTTTTATCTTGCAACTACTAAATTCACTTGTTCTGACAGGGTTTTCTTGTGTAATCTTTGGATTTTCTTACATAGAAGATCATGTCATGAGCAAATAGAGATAATTTTACTTTCTTTTTTCTGATTTAGATGCCTTTCATTCTTTTTTCTTGTCTAATTGCTTCTTGCTAGTACTTCTGGTGCCATGGTGAATAAAAATGAAGAGAGTGGGCATCCCTGTCTTGCATTCAGTCTTAGTAGAAAAGCTTTTAGTTGTTTTCCATTGATGGAAAACTATATTAGCAGTGGATTTTTCATAAATGGCCTTTATTGTATTAAGGAACTTTCCTTCTTTTTTTTTTTTTATTAAATGATAGCTGTGTACATTAATGGAATCATGGGGTACAGTGGGAACTTTCCTTCTATTCTTACTCTATTAAGAGGTTTTAAGAAAGGATGCAGAACTTTGCCAAATGCATTTTCTGTATCAATTGAGATAATCATTGGTTTTTATCTTTCTTTGTTGTTGTTGTTGTTGCAGTCTTTGGATGGTGCCGGGTTTGAACCCAACACCTCTCGTATATCGGGCCATCACCCTACTCCTTGAGCCACAGGCACTGCCCTGGTTTTTATCTTTCATTCTGTTAATATGATGGTGATTTTGTGTTGATTGATTTATATATGTTTAAGAATTTTTTGTGCTAGGGATAAATTCCATTTGATCATGATGTAATCTTTTTGATGTGTTGTTGAATTCTATTTGCTAATTTATTACCGAGGATTTTTTGTATCAATTTTTGATTTATCAGAGATATTGGCCTGTAGTCTTTTTTTTTTTTTTTTCTTTTCCTTGTGGTTTCTTTGCCTGGCTTAGGTATTAAGGTGATGCTTATTTCTTCTAGCTCTGTTTTTTGGAAGAGTTTAAGAAGTATTGGTAATAATTCTTTTTGGAATGTTTGATAGAATTCAGTCATGAAGTCACGTGATCTTGGGTTTTTCTTAGTTTGAAGGTCTTTATCTTGGTAGGTGATACTTTTTCTAGAAAACTTTCCCTTTCTTTTAGGTTATCCAGTTTGTTGGTATATAATTAATTGTTTATATGTATGTAATCCCTCGTGATCCTTTTTATTTCTTAGGCATCTGTTGTAATGTCTCCACTTTCATTTCTGATTTTATTTCTTTGAGTCTTCTTTCTTTTTTTCTTAGTTTATTTCTATAGGTCTGCCAACTTTGTTTATTTTTTTCCCTCCCGCTTCCCATGGTGTTTTTCTTCTCTATTTGATTTATTTCTGCTCTGACTTTATTAATTCTGCCAACATTGAATTTAGTTTGTTCTTTTTCTAGCTTCTTGAAATGTAATGCTAGGCTCTTTATTTAGAACCTATCTTTCTTCATACTATAAACTTTCCTTTTGGAACTGCTTTTATTTTATCCTATAGGGTCTTTTTGTTTGTTTGTTTGTTTGTTTGTTTATTGTTGGGGATTCATTGATGGTATGAGAAACCAGATTACATTGATTGCATTTGTTAGGCAAAGTCCCTCTTATAATTGTGTCTTGCCCACAAAAGGTGTATCACACATGGAGACCCCATCCTCCTCCCTTCTTCCCTCTCTCTAATCCATGGGTTTTGATGTGTTATATTTCTATTGTTGTTTGTCTGAGATTTTTTTTTTTTTTTTTGAGACAGAGTCTCAAGCTGTCGCCCTGGGTAGAGTGCTGTGGCATGACAGCTCACAGCAACCTCCAACTCTTGGGCATAAGCAATTCCCTTGCCTCAGCCTCCCACATAGCTGGGATTACAGGTGCCCACCACGATGCCCAGCTATTTTTTGGCTGTAGTTGTCATTGTTTTTTTGGGGTTTTTTTTTTGGCTGAGGCTGGGTTTGAACCTGCCACCTCCAGTATATGGGGCCAGTGCTTGCTCCAGTGTATATGACTGGCACCTTAGCCACTTAGGTACAGGTGCTGAGCCTGTCTGAGATATTTTTAATTTCTCTTTTGAGTTCTTCTTTGGTCATTGGTTGTTCAGGAGCATGTTGTTTAATTTCTACATATTTGTAAATTTTCCAAGATTTCTCCTATTACTGATTTTTCATTTTATAGTACTGTGGTTGGAAATAATACTAGATATCACTTAAGTCTTCTTAATTTTGTTTAGACTTGTTTTATGGCCGAACATGTACTCTGTCTGGGGGAATGTTCCATGTGTGCTAGAAAATAATGTATATTTTGCCACTGTTGGTTGTAAATTTTTATATAAGTCTGTAGGAACATTTGGTTTGAAGTGCAGATCAACCCTAGTATTTCCTTATTAATTTTCTATGTGGTTGATCTATCCATTATTGGAAGTGAGATATTAAAGTTTCCTACTATTGTGTTGCTTTATATTTATTCTTTCGAGTTCATTTCAGTGTTTCAATGTTGGGTACGCATGTATTTGCAATTGTTACATCATCCTGATAAATTGAACCTTTATCGTTAAATAATGACTTTTTTTTTTCCTTTTGTCACAGTTTTTGACTTGAAGGCTATTTTCTCTAAATAGTTTGCATGGAATATCATTTCTTATCACTTCACTTTTAGACTGTGTATGTTTCTAAAGCTAAAATGGGTCACTTGTTGGCAACATACAGTTGATTTTTTTATTCACTTAGCCACTCTGTGTCTTTTTATTGGAGAGTTTAATCCATTTACATTCAAGTAAGTCAGGTTATTATGGATATTACCTATAAACAGTAGGTAATGGACTTTTGCCATTTTATTAATTGTTTTCTGGTTTTTTATATATTCTTTGTTCTTCCTTTCTTGTTGTATACTTTTGGGATTTGGTGATTTTCTGTATCTGCTGTAGTTTTTTGCCTTGAGGTTACTCTCTATATAAAACATTCTATGGTTATAATAGACTATTTTAAGCTAATAACAGTTTAACTGTGATCACATACAAATACTGTAGATTTTTACCCTCCCCTCACAATTTATATATAATCTTATTTTTTTGGAGACAGAGTCTCACTTTGTCACCTTTGGTAGAGCGCTGTGGCATCATAGCTCATAGCAACCTCAAACTCTTGGGCTCAAGCAGTTCTCTTGCCTTAGCTTCCCGAGTAGCTGGGACTATGGCACCACCACAACTCTTTAGAGACGGGCTCTGGCTCTTGCTCAGGCTGGTCTCGAACCAGTGAGCTAAGGCAATCCACCTGCCTCGGCCTTCCAGAGTGCTAGGATTACTGGCGTGAGCCACCATGCTTGGCCTTACCACTTATATTTTTGTTGTCATAATTTATATTATGTTATATTCCTTAACAACTTATTAAACCTATAGTTATATTTGACCATTTTGACTTTTAACTGTCATACTAGAGATTTGAAAGATTTACAAACCACCATCACAGAGATAAGAATATTCTAAATTGGACTATGAATTTATCTCTATTAGTGTGTTTTATGCTTCTGTGTGTTTTTATGATAGTAATCATCATCCTTTCATTTCCACTTAAAGGACTTTGTTAAGCATTTCTTGTAAGGTAGATGTAGTGTTGATAAATTCTCTCAACTTTTACTTTTCTAGAAAAGACTATTTTTCCTTTGTTTCTGAAGCTAGCTTCGCTGGGTATAATATTCTTGGCTGGCAGAGTTTTGGTTTTTCCTTTCAACACTTTGAATATATTATCCCATTCTCTTCTAGCCTGTAAGGTTTCTGCTTAGACATCTCTGACAGTCCAATAGGGGATACCCTTGTATGTGACTAGACACTTTTCTCTTGCTGCTTTTACCCTTGTATGTGACTAGACACTTTTCTCTTGCTGCTTTTAAAATTATCTCTTTGTATTTGACTTTTAACATTTTGATTATAATGTACCTCAATGAGAACCTATTTGGTTTCAGTCTATTTGGGGATTTTTGAGCTTCACAGGCATGGATGTCCATATCTCTCCTAAGTCTTGGGAAGTTTTCAGCAATTATTTTGTTAGGATAGAGGGATATGGCAGTATACCCGGCTCTATGAGGCCAGGTGCATCAGTAAATACCCACAAATGGCAGGGTACAGCTGTGGCTTGGGCTCTGGGGAGTAAGATGCAGAACAGAAACCATTTTATTCCTTGAGGAGGCAGGGTACCCTGGCAGCTCAGATTGTAGAGTCCATCTAGTTAGTTCCAGGGAAGCAGGTATTACAGTTATTTGTCTTGGATGGTAAGGTGCCCCCACTCAGCCAATGCTTAGTTTTCCTAGAATTCAGGATGCCACATTGGTTAAGCCAAGGCACCTGTTCTTCATGAAAGGTGGGCACTGCTTCAGCTATGGTGCCCGGGAATGTGACTGCTCTCGGCAGCTAAGGGACAGGGCACAGCAGCTTGGTCCCTGGGGAAGAGTGTATGCTATGGTTTGGATGTAGTTTGTTTCTACCAAAATTCATGTTGAAATTTGATTCTCAATGTGGTGGTGCTGGGAGGTAGGGCCTAGTGGGAAGTGTTTAAGTGATGGGACAGATCCTTCATGAATAGATTATGCCATCTTATAGGAATGAATTAGGTAGCAGAGAGTGCAGTCTTATAAATGTGAGTTCAGCTTCCTAGACTCTCTCTTTCTTCCTCTCTTTGCCATGTAATCTTTTCTCATGCATCTGTTTCCCCTTTCACTTTCTGCACTGAGTTGAAACAGTGTGAGAGCCTCACAGATGAGCTAGCTGCTTGATCTTGGACTTTCTAGTCACCAGAATCATGAGCCAGATAAATATCGTTTTAAACTAAGTTACCCAGTCTCAAGTATTGTTTCATAGTAACACTAAATGGACCAAGATGGTGTTTTAGCAGCTCAGAGGTGATGGGCCACCAGGTGGGGGTGGCATGGGGTGAGAAAGCCTCAGGGATAGAAGGGTGAAGTGGCTATACACCCTTGCAGTGGGACATATTCCAGCAGTGATTCCAGTTCCAAGATGGCACAATGCACTGCAGGATGGGCTGTGAGTATTTCTTCTCTGAGGGGAGCAGGCTGGACTGCAGGCAGCTCTCTTAGCGAGGCTTAGTACCTGCAGCAGATGCTGCCAAATGTGACTCTCTTTCATCCTCTCTTTGCATGCATCTGCTTCCCCTTCCATTTTCTGCAATGAGCTGAAACAACATGAGAGCCTGAAACAACATGAGAGCTGCCCAATCTTGGACTTTCCAGTCACCAGAATCATGAACCAGATGAAAGTCTTAAGTTTTCCCTATAGAGCAGTGGTTCTCAACCTGTGGGTCGTGACCCATTTGTAACAATGAAAATACATCACAGCATTAGGAAGGTTGAGAACCACTGCTATAGAGAGCAGTCGCCCTGGTTCAAACTGATCCTGACTGGGGGATAGGGGTGTGTTGTTTCCTTCCTTTATTTATGTGGCCATCCTTGTTTCTGTGTTTCACTGGATTTTTGCCACTCTTATGCTCTGACACTCCCCTTTAGTTATTTTCATCAAGATATAGTTGATTGGTTATTCCTTTGGCTGGCCCTGTGGTGGTAGGATAAGCATAAGGGGCTTCTGGTTGGCATCTTGCTGACATCACTCCCTCTTAAACTTTTCATTGTATACTCTTTGGAATGTATGCTCTTTTGAACTTTTTGCCCCCCACCATATACATGTATCTTTAAAATATTAATGTGCTAATTTTTATTGAAGCAATATAAGTTTTTATTAAATTTTTAATGCTTTAATAAACTTTTTATTGAAAAGTTAACATACATACAGAAAAATACCCAAATCATAAGTGTACACCTCAGTAAAAATAGCACACTAAAGACTCCATGGTCTAGACAAAGCAATAGAATTATCAGCACACCAGAAACCTCCTTCTAGTCTCTATTCCTTTCCTCCTTAAAGATAGAACCACTGCTATATACCACTGTCCCTATTCCTTTCCTCCTTAAAGATAGCCATTGTACAAGTCAAGAACTCCTGACTTGTATATTAATTCTGCTTGATTTTTAGTTTTCTAAAATTTAGTACATGCTATTTTTCTTGGCTTCTTTGATTCAACATTATAGGACTCAGCCATATTCTTGTATTTGGCAGACATTCATTTATTATTATTGTCAAGTTCTGTTATGTGACAATGTCATAGTTCATGATGAATAAAATAGCCTCCAGTTTTTGGCCATTATAATCCTTGCCTAAACACTAAGGTCCTAGGTGTGTGAGCTTTTGTGTGCAGGTACACACTCTTCTATTGGAGGGTTCCAATAGAAGGGTGAGTTTTGGGCTCTGGGGTGCATGCATGTATAACCACCTTCATTGCTTAAGGCCTATAGCATTTTTTTTTCTTTTCTTTTTTTTGAGACAGAGTCTCACTTTGTCACCCTTGGTAGAATGCCATGGCAAACAAAGTTTTTCTTTGTTTCAAAGACAAAGTCTTGCTCTGTCCTAGGCTGGACCACAGTGGCATCATCATAGCTAACTACAGCTTTGAACTCTTAGGCTCAAGGGATGTTCCTGCCCCAGCCTCCTGAGTAGCTGGCATTACAGGCATGCACCACCACAACCAACTAATTTTTTTTTTTGTAGCAGGATATTCTACAAAGGCTGGTCTTGAGTTCTCAACCTCAAGCAATCCTCCTGCCTCGGCAAAGTATTGGGATTACGCGTACAGCCACCACACTGGATTCCCAAACTTTTTTTTTTTCCTTCCTGACTTGCTATTTCTTATACAAAGGAATGTTTTTTTGTTGTTGTTGT
The DNA here is from genome assembly GCF_000181295.1 of Otolemur garnettii. Taxonomy (NCBI): domain Eukaryota; kingdom Metazoa; phylum Chordata; class Mammalia; order Primates; family Galagidae; genus Otolemur; species Otolemur garnettii. The sequence continues at coordinate 5,314,910 of NW_003852500.1, forward strand.
TTTTTTGTGGTTTTTGGTCGGGGCTAGGTTTGAACCCGCCACCTCTGGCATATGGGGCCGGCGCCCTACTCCTTTGAACCACAGGCACCACCCCCAAACTTTTTTTGTTTTGGCAGTTTTTGGCCAGGGCTGGGTTTGAACCTGCCACATCCAGCATATGGAGCCAGCGCCTTACTCCTTTGAGCCACAGGCGCTGCCCCCAAACTTTTTTTTTGAGACAGAGTCTCATTATGTCGCCCTTGTCATAGTTCACAGCAACCTCCTAGGCTTAAGCGATTCTCTTGCCTAAGCCTCTCGAGTAGTGGAACTACAGGCACCCACCACAACACCTGGCTATTTTTAGAGACAAGGTCTCACTCTGGCTGGTCTTGAACGGGTGAGCTCAGGCAATCCACTCCCATCGGCCTTCCAAGTACTGGGATTATAGGCTGAGCCACCAGGACTGGCCCTGGTCTGTAGCGTTTTGCAGTCTTAGCAGCTTAGCTTCTGTCAGCAGCTTCTTATCCTTCCACATCCGTGCCAGTAGTTGGCCTATCAGTATTGTTTTCTTTGAAATTTTCATGTCTGCCCAGATTCCCATTTTCATTTAGATTTTGGTCTCAGAATTTTAATTGTTTTTCTTCATAATTTAAAAATGCATTTGGAAAGATTTGTTTTAATCTAGGATATTCAGTTGTTTTATAATAAGATGGTAGTTTGAGGTTTCAGTTTGCTCTTCTGCTAGAAATAGAGGTCTCCCAAGCATTATTCTTTCTGAAAAATAGTTAATAAAATTTTAGATCAACCTAAATAAATAAATTTTTATTAAAATATACTTCAAGATGTGCTACCCATTACGCACCTAAGTGTGGTGCTTAAACTTTTCTGAGGAGATTTCTCTGAATTCCTTAAAGCAATTTGGGTTTCTAACTAGAGAATTTTGAAAATTATTGTGGATGATGTCTTTAATAATAAAGACATAAGAGAAATATTCTCTATATAAGTAGTGCTGAGTGGGGTAAAGGCCCAGGGCAAAACTTGCAACTATTAATATTATTTCTGAGGCAATTAGGAATTTTGGTCATCATATTTAATTTAAATAGAACTTAAAAGTTCAGTGCAACATCTTTTGCCTTCATCTGTTATTTGAATTTCACTTTTTTCAGCCAGCTTTCCATCAGAAACAGAATAAAATTAAACTTCTTAATTAGAATCAGGTTTGGGGACCCTCTGGCTGTTGATTAGAGGAAGAACTCTGTCCTTAAATCCAGAGAGTTTGGTAGTCAAGATGAAGAGCTAGATTATTTTTGTTAGGCTTGAAAACAACCACTTCAGTGCCCTAGAGATATGTACCCCTGATGTTTTAGTAAAAGAAAGTTTGGGAGGCTCAGCACCCATAGCTCAGTTAAGGCACTGGCTACATACCCCGAGGCTGGCATGTTCAAACCTAGCCCAGGCCTGCTAAGCAACAATGACAACTGCAACAAAAAATAGCCAGGTGTTGTGGCAGGTGCCTGTAGTCCAGCTACTTGGGAGGCTGAGGCAAGAGAATTACTTAAGCCCAAGAGTTTGAGGTTGCTGTGAGCTATGACACCATAGCACTCTAACCGAGGGCGACATAATGAGACTCTGTCTCAAAAAAAAAAAAAGTTTGGGAGTCCAGTGTGGTGGCTTATACATGTAATCCCAATACTTTGCCAAGGCAGGAGGATTGCTTGAGGTCAGGAGCTCAAGACCTGCCTGAGCAAGAGTGAGACCCTGTTTCTACGAAAAGAAAAATTAGCTGGTGATGGTGCACACCTGTAATGCCAGCTACTCTGGATCGTGGCTGGGGCAGGAACATCCCTTGAGCCCAAGAGTTCGAAGCTGTAGTTAGCTATGATGATGCCACTGTGGTCCAGCCTAGGACAGAGCAAGACTTTGTCTTTGAAACAAAGGTGGTGTACACCTTTAATGCCATCTACTCAGGAGGCTGGGGCAGGAACATCCCTTGAGCCTAAGAGTTCAAACCTGCAGTGAGCTATGATGATGCCACTCTGGTCCAGCCTGGGACAGAGAAGGACTTTGTCTTTGAAACACACAAAAACTTTGGATCTTTATATCTGCTCTCTTGAAACCCCATAGTTCCATGCTGAAGAAATGGGCACAGTTGATTTTTTGAAAGAGGTACATATATATAATCTGTTTCTCTGTTTGCCTAGAGTTGTGAGTGTTCACGGAGGTGATCTACGTTTTATGTATGATTGAGTCCTGGTTTCTGAGGGTCAACAACTAATTTTACCGATCTTGTGGAAAAGTCAGTCTGATGGGAAGATTTTATGCAGAAGTTTTAAATACATATAGATCATAATTTATATATGTAACAGCTTTTGTTTTCTTTTTCTTTTTAGCCAATCCTGAGGCAAAAGAAACATTTTAATTCATTGCACATTCCAAAAGCTTTGCAGAAGGCCTTGCCATTTAAGAACAAGCCCAAGAACCAAGCAAAGGCAGGCAAGGTGCCGAAGGACAGGCAGAGACCAGCCGTCATACGTGAGCCTCATGAAAGGAAGGTACTGTCGCCAGGTGGCTTACAGAATGTTGCATTTAGTTATGAAAATAGTGCTGTCAGAAGCATACTTGGCATTTCTACTGCATTCTCAGTTTTTATTAGGAAAGGGAAAGGGCCAGAGTTATCCAAGGCACTAGAATTGGACATTGGCAGAAGGGCCAGAGTCCTGTGCTTTTTAATGGGGGATAATAGGCCCACATATGGGGAACTACTTTGTTGTCATTAGCTGCACACAGTGTCCACAGAGTGATCAACAGAGGTGATTTTGTGGTAAAGGTAAAATGTGTGTGCTCATATATGTATCTCCATGCCTACTGTGATTTCCTAGTTAAGGATGAATTTTCAATAAATTAATATTTATGTGGATCATGAATTGCCTTTAGTTTTGATACCAACAGCTGAGGTATTAGCTGTTGAAACATAGAATGCAAGCATGCCACGACCGTGGGAATATTCTCATCACTCACTGGGTTTGTCTTGTCAGATCCTTGCACTGCTGGATGCTCTGAGTACAGTGCACAGCCAGAAGATGAAGAAGGCCAAGGAGCAGCGGCACCTGCACAATAAAGAGCACTTCAAAGTAAAGCAGAAGGAGGAAGAGGAGAAGCTGAAGCGACAGAAGGACCTCAGGAAGAAGCTCTTCCGAATTCAGGGTCAGAAGGAAAGGAGAAATCAGAAGTCCAGTCTGAAGGGGGCTGAGGAGCAACCAAAGTGAGCCGTCAGAATGGAATGGAGGACTATCTGTCCTCTGGCTCTGCAGAGCCAGACGCAGTTTCACATATCACAGTGCTTGTAAATAGCAGGTCAGGGGCCAGAGCCCCAGAGAGGTGGCTTTGTAAGATACATCACCCAGACTGTGCCTTCTAGAGGAAGAATAGAGGAGACAGCATTGGTAGGACGCATGTTCGTTCTTAGCTATGGTTATGTGGATTCTCTTACTCTCCTCTACCTATCTCAGTTTAATTATTTTGTGCTACAAAAATATCATTAAAATAGTTTCCTGTTCATTTTGGCTTAGTAGTTTTCATTAGGGATGTGAATGCCTGACAGTTCACTGTGGATAATTATTTGTTCTGCCACCTTCATACTGTCTTCCAGAAGGGAAAGAGATACTAGCCTGAGCCCTCAGCTTTAATGTAAAATTTTAGAGAAGGATGTATGGTGGTTTTCATTTTTTTGTCTAATGTATTCTTTGATAACTGATACTAATGCCCTAGTTGACATTTTATATCATATTTCTTGTGTTTCGCTTATTAGCACAATAGCTAGGTAACTGTAAATACTTTTTTAAAGCTTTAGACCAAGGGATTGCTATCTCAGATGCAGATACCAAGGAAATGAAGTAGATGTCTTCTATTCTCATAAATTATACCTGCCTAGCTATATTGCTTTTTTTAGTGAAACATTTTATTGATACTGTTATGTATATAATGTATATTTTTAATGATTATGAATCTGTATAATCACACATGATCTAATCCTGTCTGATATAATCATAGACTCACATAGAGTTGTGCATTTTGCCTAGTTTTCTCCCAATGGTAACGTTTTGCAAATATCACAATCAGGATATTGACATTGATACACTCCATTGATTTTGTTCAGATTTCCCCAGCTTTACTTGTAACCTTGTATGTAGGTGTGCATGTGTGTGTGTGTGTGTATGGACCACTTCATGGATTTGTATGTTGTTTTGTATAGAGGCCATGCTAATTTCTGTATTATTCTGATTTTAGTATGTGTGCTGCCAGTGTACCATGTTCCCTTTTAAAACATCACATGGGCCAGAGAAAATTCACCTGGTGTCAATCATTGGGCTTCCTGGTAGGATTGTGTTCAATTGGCTAGTTTAGGAGGCTTTATGAACTGTCAGTGGGTAAGTAAGTGCTCAACCTTGTGCCTGCATAACAAGTGATGGAAGTGTGAAAATCCTGCCAGGGTATCTAGTCTGCTGATAGGTCTGGGGACTAATGCATAATAAACCCATAAAAATTATAAAATTTAGAACTAATTTCTCTTGTTTTGTATAGCATAATCAATTCACTTAAAAATATGAAACTATAATTTGACTAAAAATATACAAGGCACTGTATGTCATACGATGTTTTGCAGTTAAGTAGCTCACAAGATCACTCAGAATAGATGAAACTTAGCTTTGAAAGGGTCATGTGGGCTAAGGAAATGTTTCCAGATAAGAACTTGAATCCGCAAAATTTGAAAAATTGTCTTATACAAGTTTTTCAAAGAGTAAGCATTACAAATAATAAAGTACATATAATTGTATAGTCTCATGGTTTAGCCAAAAGAGTGAAGTTTTTTAGTAATGGAGAAAGCTTAAGCACAGCTGCAAGTAATTGTCTTTTCTAAAGATAGTATATGTGTGTGGAAATCATATCTGCTAACACTCAAATCTTATCATATTTGGGAGCACAAGGGAAATGAAAAGTCTGTATACTAAGGTCATTTAAAACTAAACAAATCTCTATAATACCTGAAAGAAGCAATTCAGTGGTAATTTCCATGTAGAATTTTTATTGGTAAAGGGGCCAGCTGGCCAGGTTAATAAAATATAGTCATGCATTGGTTAACAACAGAGATAGATTCTGAGAAATGCATCATTAGGCAAAATGTATCATTAGGCAGTTTTATGTGAACATCATAGAGTGTACTTACATAAAACTAGATGGTGTAGTGCACTGCACACGTAGGTTTATTGTATAGCCTGTTGCTTCTAGGCCACAAACTTGTTTACTATGTCATTGTCCTGAATACTGTAGGCCAGCAGTGCCCAACCTTTTTTTCCCTTTGCGACACATTGGTAAAATAAGAGTTATAAATACACAAACACTAACTGAAAACTTATTAGCAAAAAAAAACAAAGAAAGAAAAGAAAAGTCCATGTGTAGCTTTTGTGATATCTGACACTACAGATCAGCAAAAAAGTCCTTGCAAAGTCAGCATGTGGCCTGAGGGTCACAGGTCGGACACCCCTGCTGTAGGCAGTTGTAATATTGTGGTGTTTGTGTATCTAAACATACCTAATCATAGAAAAGGTGCAGTAAAAATATGATAGTATCATTTTATGGGATCACTGTCGTATATGCAGGCCATTATTGACCATTATGATATTAATGCAGCTCATGGTTGTATATAACTGCATAGTTTTTGTTACTGAGAAGTTTTAGAGGAAGATAATATATCAAAATGAGGACTAGGCTGGGGGAGTTTATAAATTACTTTTCAGTACTAATGCCTTATTCATTTCATATTGTCAGGAAGTGTTTTGCAAAAGTAAATTCTACCAAAATGTGAGTTCCATGAGAACAGGAACTGGGTCATTCACCTCCTTGGCACTTGGCATAGATCCATTCATTGAGTGCATCTTGGAGTAGAGCCATTGGGTATAGAATAAGTGCTTAATAAATATTTGCTTAGAAGGAAGAAGGGAGGGCACTCCAACTGCAGCTTGCTATGCAAAGTAAGCATTCATCCCCTAAAATATTGTAATAGTTTTTATAGAAACCTTGTTAAATTACAGTAAACTGTATAAATTATTAAAAAATATTGTTTTGTTGTAAAGTAATACATTTGACAACAATTGGGAATTGAGATAACCACTCATTATTATGCTTTTCTGTATTTTACCATGTACAGGGAGCCATCAGGTTCTAGTTATTTTTATAAAGCTAATATTGGCCTATAGTGTACATATCATTCCATCCCATTAAATATTCTTAGGTAATAATAGATTTGTTCAGGTATATTTCTTTTCCTATTATATGTGGACTTACTAGTTTCTTTTAAAAAAAAATGTGAACTTGCTTTATTTAAAACTTTGCTGTTATTAATGTTTGGTGCCATGCCCACTGTTTCAGAAATAAATGTTGGAGCAAAGCAGGAAGCCACGTGGCCTGTACTCAGCTCTCTGGAGGCTTCAGGACTCACCCTGGTGATGGGAAGAGAGTATTTGCTTGGTTGCCCTTAGCACTGACTCCTTTGATCTAATATTTTGCCAGCCTCAATGTCTTTTAAAACCATTATTCAGAGTCTACCTTAAGTACATTGAACTTTATTTGCCTCTCCTTAGTTTTACCTAGTTTATTTTATGGTTTTAAAGTCTTGTCCATTTTTGTAACCTTTAAACTAATAAGATCAAAAGCTGAGGTATTGGACATTTAAATGCCAAAGGTGTATATTATGAAAGTGTTAACATTTCATATTTTGAGATAGTACCTTATGATTAAAAATTAGGTAAACTTTGGTTAGGTGGCTATTTGGAGGAATATTTTAAATTTTATTGTATTATAAAATAAGGTTGCCACTGGTGTGTAGAGAGGGAAAGTTATTCCATACATTTGGACCGGTTAGACAGTAAGTTTGAGGTTCTATTTTTTTTTTTTTCAACTTTTGTGTTGTAAAATATGCATAAAAAATTTAACATTTTAACCATTTTTAATTTTATAACTTAGTGGCATTAATTATATTTACAATGTTATATAACCATCTTTAGAAATTTTTGATTATTCCAAACTGAAACTATGCATCCATTAAATAATAACTCATCATTCCCTCCTCCCCCAGCCACTGACAACCACCATTCTACTTTCTATCTCTAAATTTGACTACTATAGATAACTTTATGTAAATGGAATTGTACAATATTTGTCTTTTTGTGTCTCATTTATTTCACTTAGTATGTCATGTTATAGCGTGTTAACATGAATTTTCTTCCTTTTTTTTCTGTTGGCTTATTCGTTCATTTATTAATGGATGTTTGGCCTGTTGTGAATAATGTTGCTATGAACATTTGGTATATAAATATCTATGAGTCCCTACTTTCAGTTCTTTTGTGTAATACTTAAAAGTGAAATTACTGGATCAAATGTAACTATTTTACATTCCTGCTAGCAATGTTCAAGGGTTGGAATTTTTCCACAGGCTAGACAATCTGTGTTCTGTTTGTTTGTTTGTTTTTAATATTAGGCACCCAATGGGTGTGATGTTGCATCTCATTGTGATTTGCATTTCCCTGATGACTACTGATACTGAGGAGCTTTTCATATGCTTACTGGCCATCTGTATATCAAGAGAAATGTACATTCAAATCTTTTGCCCAGTTTTAAATCAAGTTGTTTGGTTTTTTCTTCTTGACTTATAGAAATTCTTTATGTTTTGTTTATTTATTTATTTAAGACAGAGTCTTACTCCATTGCCTGCCTAGAGTGCCATGGCCTCAGCCTAGCTCACAGCAACTTCAGACTCCTGGGCTCAAGCAATCCTCCTGCCTCAGCCTCCCAAGTAGCTGGGTTTATAGGCACCTGCCAGGACCCCCAACTAATTTTCTTGTTTTTAGTAGAGATGGAGTCTCACTCTTGTTCAGGCCAGTCTCGCACTCCTGAGCTGATGCTATCCCCATGCCTCGGCCTCCCAGAGTGCTAGATTTAGAGGCATGAGCCACCACACGCAGCCTATTGTAGATATAATTCCTTTTCAGATAAACAATTTGCACGTATTTTCTCCCATTCTGCAGGTTGTCTTTTCACTCTATTGATAGTGTCATTTGATGCACAAGAGTTTTTAATTTTGATGAAGTCCGATTTATCCTTTTGTTTCCTGCACTTTGGTGTCATATCCAACAAATTGTTATCAAATCATTGTTTACTTTTTAAGAATGTATTATTTATATGATTATTTGGCTAATGTCTGTCTCTAGTGATTGACTGCACTTTTTGAGGGAAGCCCTTATTTTTTTTTTTGCTGTTTTTGGCCGGGGCTGGGTTTGAACCCACCATCTCTGGCATAGGGGGCCAGCACCCTACTCCTTTGAGCCACAGGCGCCACCCTGGGAAGCCTTTTAAACATCCAAATTTTGGTGTCATGTACCCAAATCCCTCCATGGCTTCCCTTTGCTTACAGTCTCTGCTTCACTGCCTACTTTGTGCCTTAACTCATACCTCTCTTCTGTTGCCTTAACTCTGGCCCTCAAGTGCACTTATCTCAATGCCTTAGCACATGCTGTCCATCTGGCTGGAGTGCTTTAGCTCTGATGGTCACCTTCCTATTCTTCACCAGGGATCTGCTGCTCTTCCTTCTGACCTTGGCCCTAGACTAGTCAGCCTCCCTGGGACTCACATAGCTTCCCTGCACTCTTTCAAATTTTCTCCCACTAAACCAGTGGTTCTCCATGTGCAGTCAAGGAACCCCAGGCATCCAAATGTGTTTCATGACAATAGGAAGACATTATTTGCCACTTTCACTTGTTCTTAAGTAGGCAGCAAGGTTCTCAGATGACATTAGGGAGTACAACAGTCTGACTGCAGATAGGAGAGTCCGCCTTATAAGTCAGACATGACAGAGACTCAAAAAAACTATAAAATAGTGTCGTTCTTCCCACAAGTTATTTTTGCTTTGGAAAATATTTTTCACAACAACATGCTACTTATGTTACCATGTAATGGGCTTATTTTAAATGTTTTTCAACTTTAACTTTTTGTTGTTATGTCATGGTTCCTTTTATTCTCTCCCTCCGGCTGTATTAAAGTACAATTTACAAAAATTATATATATTTATAGTGTACAGCAGAATGTTTTGATATATGTATACATTGTGAAAAGATTAAATCAAACTAAAGAACATGTCCATCATATCACATACTTATAAATTTTTTGTGGTGAGAACATTTGGGATCCATTGTCTTAGCAGTTTTCAAATATACAATAGAGTATTAGCTGTGGTCACCATGCTATCTGTTAGATACGTTATATTCCTCCTAACTGAAACTGTTCCCTTTCAACAATACCTCATATTCCCTCCCCAACTTCAACTTCTCATATAGTGAAAATTGATAGATAAAACCCACATGAGGAAAAGCTCTCCTGAGATTCTCGGTCATTTGGGGGCATGGGAAGGCCTCGAGATCTGAGTGTAGGTAGTGTGGCTCCAAGCTGCTCCCTCCAGAGGTAGCCCTGGACTGCCCACTGCGGTGTGTCCAGGACCTAGGGCTGTCCTAATAGGAAACACAGGGTGGGTGAGTTAAACTCCTGCTCTGTCACTGGGTGTGCTTGGGCTTTTCATGCCTTCAAGGCTGCATGGCCTGGAAGTAAGTGCACAGAGGTGAGAGGGAAGCTTGCCCATGCCCAGGGTCCCTCATCTGGCTAACACCCCAGTGCCTACCCAAGAGCCCAGTCTAGGGATAATGTGCTTTCAAACTGTAAGTTCTGGCAAAGTTAACAGAGAACGTGGTGTAACCATTTCACCATTGTCTCAAGTTTCCTTTCCTTCCTAGAATCTCTGACTAGGGGAACTGAGAGGGCCTGGGAGGCATCAGGAGTCAGAGATGAGTGTCCACAGAGACATTGCCCCCCTCCAAGGGAAGAACAAGCAGGTAACACTAATTTTAATAACATTTTACTTTTTTCTTTAAGCCAAAATATCTAAAATATTACTACAACGTGGAATCAACATAAAAATGATAAATGAACTATTTGACATTCCTGTTTTGTGCCAAGTTTTTAAAATTTGGGGCATTATACTATTAACCGTACCTCTCAATTAAGATGCTAAATTTTGTGGAAAATATTTGATCTATCTCTAAATTACATTAAATTTAAGTTAAATAGATTTATATCCCTTAGTTGTTTCAAATGTAACCGAACCTAGCAACCAATTTAAAATTAAAATTAATTAAATAAAAATTAAGTTTCCAGTTCTTTGGCAGCTGTTGTACATTTCAGTTGCTTCATGGCCCCATGTGGCCAGTGGCTCTGTAGAGGACAGCATGGTTCTAGACATAGTGTAGAAGGCTGGGGAACCCTTCCTTAAGGAAGCAAATGAACGTTGAGCCACGATCTGAAGAAGCAGATGAACTTGGCAAAGTAAGAGTTGGGGAAGAAGAGCGTGTCAGGTATGGGTATGTTATGTGCAGAGGCCCTGTGGTGCAAGGCAGCGTGACACCTGCAATCAGTGTGGCTGTAGCCACAATGGGCAGAGAGTTGCAGGGAGCTGGAAAAGGAAATGGAGAGGCAGAGGCTGAGGCTGCTTGAAGATGTTTTCTTTATCCCAAGACACAGGAAGCCCTTGGAGAACATTTAGTTGGATAGAATGGTCAGATTTCTATTTTTAAAAAGTTCTCTTTACTGAAAGTTCCCCTATTGGGGTGGAGATAGTTTGAAAGGGAGCTGGGTGTGGAAGTTGGAGGGTGAGTCTTGGAAGAAGGTACAGAGAGGGCGAAGTGGTGAATGGACACCAGCCATGTAAGTGACATCAACAAAGAGGGCAGCCTGCATCTCCCACTGTCTGCCTGCTGCATGCAGACTTGGCCATCCAGTGCTGAGGTCCAGGGAGGTTCTGCCACTCAGCTAGTGGCAGCTAGTCCTGTGGCTCTGGGCAGGTTACTGAGTTTCAAGTTTCTTATTTGTAAGATGGAGATAATGAAATAGTCTAGCAGTGTATAAGGATTTAACAACCATTGGTCCAGAACAGATGAACAATAAAAGATTAATTTTATTTTCCCTTCTGGTCCCATTTTAGAGAGGCTGTAGTTTCTGTGACTTTTAACACATATGTAAGGCCACACAAGCACTACCACAAGCAGGATGCCCAGGCGTCCGGGCCGTGCTGTGGTGCAGTCCATCCCTCCAGCCCCATCCCTGCTAACTGCTGATGTGCCTTTCCTCACTGTAGTTTTGTTGCTTCAAGAATGTCATGTGAGTAGAAACATACAGCATAAAATTTTTTGTAACTGGCTACTTTCACTAAGCATCATGGCCTTGAGATTCCTCCCAGCTGTTCTGTGTCTCAGTGGTGTACAGTTCCTTCTGCTTGCCGAATAGCATTCAACTGCAGGGAGAGAGCATGGTCGGTTACTCTGGCATCAATGGAAGGATGTGGGGTTGTTCCAGATTTGGGCAATTATGAATATAGTTACTAAAAACATTAGAGGTTTTTGTGTGAACATAAATATTCATTTCTCCAGAGAAAATACTCTGGAGTAGGACTGCTGGGCCATGTGGATTAACAATAGAACTGCCAAACTGTTTTCCACAGTGGCTTGTCATTTTCCATTCCCTCCAGAAATGAATGGGGCTCTTCACCAATGCTTGATATTGCCAGTATTTTTTTGTTAGCCATTCTAGTAGGTGTGTTGCGGTGTCACATTGTGGCTTTAATTTGCATTTTTCTAATGACTAATAATGTTGAGCATCTTCTCATATAGAGTGTCTTCCTTTTTTTTTTTTTTTTAATCTTTTTTTTCCTCTTATTTTTTTTAGAAGGAGTCTTGCTCTGTTTGCTGGGCTAGAGTGCCATGGCCTCAATCTAGCTCACAATAACCTCAAACTCCTAGGTTCAAGCAATCCTCGTGCCTCAGCCTCAAGTTGCTGGGCCTATGGGCTCCTGCCACCACTCTTGGATAATTTTTCTATTTTTAGTAGAGGTGGGGTCTCTATTTGCTCAAGCTAGCCTCAAGCCCCTAAGCTCAAGAGAATTTCCCACCTCAGTCTCCCGAAGTGCTAGGATTACTGGCATGAGCCCCCATGCTCAGCCTAGAGTCTCCTATTTGGGAAAATTTATGTTTAAGCCTTTTGCTCACTTTTTATTTGGATTGTTTTCTAGTTGTTGATTTTGAGAGTTCTTTACATATGTTGGGATATATCTTTTGTCTGATAAGTGGTTTGGAAATATTTTTTCCCAATCTATAGCTGTCTTTTGTCAAGCTATATTTTAAATTTTGATCAGGTCTAATGAATTAATTTTTGCCTTTATGGATTATGCATTTGGTAACGTTATCTAAGAACTCTTGCTCTAATTTCAAGTCATGAATATTTCCTCCTATAAAAAACATATTCATAACAAGGAGGAAATACTCATGACAATTATAGTCCTTATCTGTAACTGGTCACGTGGTCACATATTTTATCTTCTTCCACTCCCCATGCTGTATTCACTTTGCCTTCAGCAAGCATCAGCTAGTTGTGGTTCTTTACCTGGTGGGGTGCATCCAAACCTTCATTCCTAAAGGAGACCATTATTAATCCTACCTGGATTGGTGGTTGTACTTTTCCATTATCCTTAATCACAGGCCATAGTAATACTAGGATATGCCTTAAGGTTTCTCCTGTGTCCCAGACACACTCTTCCCTACTCCATATGAAACAGCAATCCAAGTTCTCTTGGTAGTCAGGATTGGTCACCTTGTCCAGCACAGTAACTCCCTTCTTAACCTGTTCACTCATAGTTGTGAAGAGCCCAAGGTGACTAGGTGGGATTCTTCCCTTCCAGTTAATGGAATCATTATTGTGTCTTCTGGTGACAGCATTCCTCCCTCTGGAACTAAGACCTCTGGGCCAGCAGAGCGTAAAGTTGTGGGGACAAGAAACAAAGATTTTGCTATGGGTCACTAGGGGTAATAGTGAATGGCTCACAATCAGGTGCACTCATGATTCCTGAACCCGTGAGTCCTGTTGTGGGAGAAACAGCACCATATATTGGACACTGATTTAGAGCATATCCTACCCTCTGGGGAACCTTGCCCCAGCCCTACAGGGTGTTGCCACCTAGCTGGTATTGTAACTGAGTTCTCAAAAGGCTGTTCTATCATTCTGTCAATACAGCTTCTTCAGGACAGTAAGGAGCATGGTAGGACAGTGAATTCCTTGAGCGTTGGGCCACGTGGCACTTCCTTTGCTGTGAAATTAATTCCTTGATCAGAGCAATGCTGTGTGGAATATAATGAAGGTAGATAAGGCATTCAGTAAATCCACAGGTGATAGTTTTGGCAGAAGCATTGTGTTCAGGTAAGGCAAATTGGTATCCAGGATAAGTGTCTGTTCCAGTTAGAACAAAACACTGCCCCTTTCATGATAAAAATGATTCAGTGTAATCAACCTGGGAATGATACCATATTTGAAACTCAGTGTTGGTCTCTGCTGCTAGCAGATTGGACACAGTGGTGCTAAAGCCAGGTTGCCCTTTATCAGTGGAAGTCCATGTTGCTGAGCCGGTGCTTAAGCTCCATCCCTGACACCATGCCCACTTTGTTCATGAGATCCTTGGGTAATGATAAGGGGTGGCTAGGGAAAGAAATGGACCTATCCACAGAACTGGTCATCCTTTTCACCTGATTATCAGTCTTGCTCTGCTGAGGTTGCCTTTCTGTGAGTATTCACATGGGACACAACTATCTTCATATTTTTCACCTATTCAGAGAGGTCCATCTACCTACCTCTTACCCAGGCTTTACTGTCACCGATTTTCTAATCATGTTCCTTTAAAGTCCCTGATCACCCAGCTAAATTATTGGCCACAGCCCATGAATTGGTATATAAGTGCACATCTGGCCATTTCTTCTTCCAAGCAAAGATCACAATCAGGTGCATTCCCAAAGTTCTGCCCATTAGTGATATCTTGTTGTGGTTTTAATCTATACTTTGCTAATGGCTAATGGTTTGACCCTTCTTGTACGTGCTTATTTGCCATCTGAATATCTTCTTTGGTCAAGTATCTGTTCACATCATTTGCACATTTTTAGTTGGATTGTTTATTTAATGTTGAGTTATGAGAGTTCTTTATTCTAGAAACAAGTTCCTCGTCAGGTATATGATTTGTAAATATTGTCTCTCAGTCTGTAAGTTTTATTTTCATCATTCTTACAAGGTCTTTTGTAGAGTAAAAAGTTTTCGTTTTGACCAGGTTCATCTTATAATTTTTTTCTTTTATGGATTATACTTTTGGTCTCATATCTAAGAACTGTGCCTAGTCCTAGTCCTGAAGATTTTTTTTCTATTTTTTTCCCGAAAGTATTATAGTTTTACATTTAAGTCAATGATCCTTGAGTTAAGTTTTATATAAATGTGAAGGTTAGGTTAAAGTTCATCATTTTTGTCTATGGATATCTGATTGTTCCAGTAGAACTTATTGAAAAAGTTATCTCTCTTATATTAAATTGCTGTTGCATCTTAGTCAAAGACTAATGAAACAGATTTCTGTAGGTATTTCTAGGTTTCTATTCTATTAATCTATGTGTCTATCCCTCCACCAATACTGTGCTGAATTGAATACTGTAGTTACACAATAAGCTTTCATATTAGGTGCAGTGATTCTTTTTATTGAATTACTCTTTTTCAAAATGGTTTTAGCTATTCTGGAGCCTTTCACTTTTAATATAACTTTTAGAGTGAGTTTGCATTTATAGCAGGTGCCAAAGAAATGTATACACATCTTAAGAAAGGAAAAAGAACTGTATTAAAATGGTAATACTCAAGTCACATTTGACTTCTGTGGTTACAACAGGTGCTCAAATGTGACTTGTAGTCATCTTTTGTTATTGGTATACATTATTATAATTTTAATAGTTTTTTTCTTTCTTAAAATGTATATATATATGTGTATGTATATGTATATATATATTTGGCACCCTCTATTTATATATATAAAAAACCTTTCTGAGATTTAGATAGGAATTGTGTTAAACCTGCAGTTTGGGAAAATTTGACATCTATGTTGGAGACTTCCCATCCTTGAATATGGTATGATCTATTTATGTAGATTTTCTTTGATTTTTTCATCAGAATTTTATAATTTTCACCATGCTCTCCAATATATAGGTTGTTCATTTTTATCCCTAAGTTTTTCATGTCTCTGGATCACTTGTGAATGGTATTGCAATTTTTATTTTGGCTTCCACTTATTCATTGTTAGTGTCTAGAAATGCAGTTGTGTTTTTGTGTTCTTGTATACTGTGGCCTTGATGTTCTCGTTCTTAAAGTCCTGAATGTTTTTGTATATTCCTTGGGAATTTTTATGTAGATGATTATGCCATGTGCAAGTAGTGATAGCTTTGTTCATTTATTTTTTTAGTCTGTGTACTTTTTATTTCCTTTTCTTGCCTTATTGCAATTGCTATAACTTCTAGTACTATGTTGAACAAAAATGGTAAGAGGAAATATCCTTGCCTTGTTCCTGCGCTTAAGGGGAAGGTAGTCAGTTTTTTACTGTTAAGTATGATGTTAGCAGTAGATATTTGTAGATGCTTTTTATGAAATTGAGGAAATTCCCCTCTATTCCAAGTTTACTAAGAGCTTCTATTATGAATGGGTATTGAATTCTGTCAAAACCTTTCCCTGTGTCAATCGATATGATCGTATGCTTTCTTCTTTAGTCTATTTATATGGTAGATTATATTGGTTGGTTTTTCAAACATTGAAACAGCCTTGTATAACTTGTGTACAATCCCTCTTGACTGTGCCTTCTTATTATTTTTATACATTGCTAGATTTGATTTACTAATGTTTTCTTGAGGATTTTTGTATATAAGTTCATGAGCAATATCAGTTTGTAGTGTTCTTTCTTTCCTTCTAACTTTTCTTTTCCTCCCCTCTCCCTCCCCTCTCCCTTCTCTCTCTCCCATCTTCCTTCCTTCCCTCTTTCCCTCCATCTTTCCTAACATCTTTCCTTCCTTCCTATTATTTTGGTCTTATTTTAATATGAGGGTAATTCTGATTCCTTCCTGCAATTTTTGTCTTATTTTAATACCAGGGTAATTCTGACCTCATAAAGTGAATCGGGAAGTATTACCTTTATTTTTTGGAAAAGATTGCATAAAACTAATGTTAATTCTTCCCTTAGTATTTAGTATATTTTCCAGTGAAACTATGTGGGCCTGCATGTTTTGTGTTCAGGAACTTTTTATTTTTTTGACAATTTCATTTTTTTAATTAAATCATAGCTGTGTACATTAATGCAATCATGGGGTACAATGTGCTGGTTTTATATACAATTAGAAATATTATCATCAAACTGGTTAACATAGCCTTCACCGCAATTTCTCATTGTGTTAAGACATTTATATTCTACATTTAGTAAATTTAGCATGTACCCTTGTAAGATGCACCATAGGTGTGGTCCCACCAATTACCCTCCCTCCACCTATACTCCCCACTCCCCTCCCTCTCTGCTTTCCCCTTCTTGAGCTATAATTGGTTTTATAGTAGGACTGAGTACATTGGATACTTTGTATTCCATTCTTGAGATATTTTTCTAAGAAGAATATGTTCCAACTCCATCCATGTAAACATGAAAGAGGTAAAGTCTCCATCTTTCTTTAAGGCTGCATAATATTCTATGTTGTACATATACCACAATTTATTAATCCATCATGGGTCGATGGGCACTTAGGCTTCTTCCATGAAAGAACTTTTTTTTTTTTTTTTTGGCACGGTTTTTGGCTGGGGCTGGGTTTGAACCCACCACCTCCAGCATATGGGGCTGGTGCCCTACTCCTTGAGCCACAGGTGCCGCCCCATGAAAGAACTTTTTAATTACAAATTCAATTTATTATAATGGTTATAGGACTGTTTCATCTTTTCTGAGTTTTGGTAATTTGTGATTTTCAAAGAATTAGTCTATTTTCCCCCCTAGGTTGTCAAATTTATGACCATAAAATTGTTATAGCATATCTGCAGCAGCTTTTGTGATATTCCAGGATTCATTCCTGACATTGGTGATTTGTGGGTTCTCTCTTTGTCAATCTTACTAGAGGCTTATCAGTTTTACTAATATTTTTAAGAACTTTTTTTTTGTTTCTTTGTTGTCTATTGCTTTCCTGCTTTTAATTTTATTGACCTTGACTTTTAACTTTATTATTTCCTTCTTTTTGTTTGCTTTAGTTTTATTTCACTCTTCTTTTTCCAGCTTATTTGATTATTGGTTTGAGAACTTCTTCTTTCTTTTTTTTCTTCTCACCATTTCGACTTAACCTCATTTCCAATATAAGCATTTAGTCCTATAAAGTTCTCTCAGCTGTGCGATAGCTCCATCCCACAAATTTTTATATGCTATTTTCACTTGTTATTTGCATGTAAAAAATTTCACTTGATACTTTTGTCCCACATTTTATATATGTTGTTTAATTTTCAAGCGTTTGGAGATTTTCCTATTGTTTTTCTACAATTTACTCCTAGTTTGGTTCCATTATGGTCAGAGGACATATTTTTTATGATTTAATTTTCTTAAAATTTTTTGAGATTTGCTTTAAGACCCAAGATATGTTCTTTAAGACCTTGAAAATAATATGGATTTTGCTGTTGCTGGATAGGGTTTTCTATAAATGTCAATTATATTCTACTGACTAATAATATTATTGGGTACTATATTTTTGCTGAATTTTTTTGTCAGATAACTCTATAAATTCTGAAAGTGAGATGTTTACATCTCCAATTATAATTATCAATTTGTCTGTTTCTTCTTTAAGCTCTATCTGGTTTTGTTTCCTATATTTTGAGGCTCTGCAGTTTGGTGCATATACATTTAGGATCAACATGTGCTCTTGGTGGATTGATCCTTTCTTTTGTCATTATTTCTCCGTTGCCCTGGGAATTGTCTTTGATATAAAGTCTTCTATTCCTGCTTTTTAAAAATTAAATATTTGTGGGGCAGTGGCTGTGGTTCAAAGGAGTAGGGCACTGGCCCCATATACTAGAGGTGGCAGGTTCAAAGCCCCAGAAACTGCAGGAAAAAAAAATTAAATATTTGTATGTATAAAATATTTTTTCCTGTCCTTTCACTTTCAATCTTACTATGCCATAATATATGTCTTTTTTGAGACTGAGTTTCACTTTGTCCCCCTTGGTAGAGTGGCAGAGCTCACAGCAACCTCAAACTCTTGCACTCAAGCAATTCTCTTGACCCAGCCTCCCTAGTAGCTGGGTCTACATGTGCTTGGTGCACTGCCTGGCTATTTTAGAGACAGGGTCTCACTCTTGCTCAGGCTGGTCTTGAACTTCCATACTTACGCAGTCCACCCATTTTGGCTTCCCAGAATGCTCAGATTACAGGCATGAGCCACTGCACCCAGCCTGTATGCTGTAATATTTGAAGTGAGTTTCTTTTCTCTCTCTCAATCTCTCTTGGCTTCCAAGCAATGAAGTGAGTTTCTGATGGACTTGATACAGTGGGTCATGTTTTTGTACTCACTCTGCCTATGTTTATGTTTTTCCAGATTTAGTCAGACTTTAGTCTGTGGGCACAGTTTCTAAGACTTCCCTCATTTTTAAAAAAATTTTTATAATATTGGCCTTTTATTTTTAATACCTATTATGCCATGAATTCATAGGGAAAAGGTTTCAGCAGCCTAGGGAGGTGTCTTGCCATTGAATGTGACAAAGCTTTGTATGGTTATTATGCCATGAATTCATGGGGAATAGGTTCCATCACCTTATATTACCGTTGCTTGGGGTCTTTTGGTTCACCTGTGTGCTACGCTGTACACCTATAATGCCATGCATTCATGGGGAATAAATAGGTTCCAGTACCTAATATCATGGTTCCATTGGTTCTCTTGGTTATCCTGTGTGCTATGCTGTATGCCTGTTATGCCATGAATTCATAGGGAATGGGTTCCAGAAGCTTAGGCTCCTTTCCGTTGATTCTCACAAAGTGTGCTTCTCTGGGTGGAGCAGGCTGGCGCTTCAGTTGAACCCAGGTACCTTTGTCTTTGGCTTCCTTCTTTTTCTGATCATTTTCCTTCATGCATTTCAGGAAGTAGAGTGCTTAATATTCTCAATATGAACATTAATCCTCTTGGCAAGAATCTTGCCCTTAACTTGTTTATCTACAACAGTGCCAATAGCATACTAGGTAACGCTGTAGACTCTTCCAATTTTGCCTTGGTAACATTTGTGTGGGATGCCTTTTTGAACAGTACCCATTCCCTTTCTTGTAGATTCACATATGTGGCCAAAGGAATAACTCCATGTTATCTAAAAGGCCTAGAGAACATGTATCAGGTGCCTCTCCTCTCTCCCTTTGTGTTTGTCATGTTAGTGAATTAGTAGAAGATGGTGTCTCCAGCTAAAAGGGACTTCCCTCATTCTTGACACCAACTGCAAGTTTGAGAGTTTCCCTCCCACCACTCTAAACTTCAACAATTTGCTGGAAGGACTCACAGAACTCACTGAAAGCTTTATACAGATGGTTATTATTTATTAAAGGGAAAGGATACAAATCAGAACCAGAGAAGAACCCAGAGGACAGGGTCTAGTAGGGTCTGTGAAACTCTTGTTGTCGTCAGCGTGCATTATCCTCCCAGCATTGATGTGTGACAATACCATGGAGTATTGCCAAGGTAGGAAACTCACCCAGATTTTTTTACTGGAGCTTCACTCAGTAGACGTGATTGATTGATTGATGGGAGACTGGTTGAACTCAGTCTCCAGCTTCTCCTTTTCTGGAAGCTAGGGTTGATATTATATGGTGGAAGGGGCTCACTGTGAGCCAGTTGGTTAAATATATCAGGTATGGTCAAGGAGTCTACCATGAATAACAGAGACACTCCTGCTACTTGGGCCTAGAGCTGGGTTAAGGACCAGATCTCTCTTTAGGGTAGGCCAAGTTCTTTACTACATAGTAATTATATGTGGGGACTCAGAATGCCATTTTTATTGTTTTCTGTCTGTTCTTCATGTTTCCTTTCTTTCTCCTTGCCTTGGGTTACTCAAACAATTTTTAGAATTTCATTTAGAATTATTCATAATACTTTTGGGTATATCACTTTGTGAGTTTTCTAAGTGGCTACTCTGGGCATTACAGTATACATGTATAACTTAATCACAGTCCATTGGTATCGATGTTTTACCACTTTATATAAAATATCAAAAACCTTAGTTTAAAAACCATTCTTCTAAGTGAAGTAGCACAAGAATGGAAAAATAAACACCACATATGCTCAGTACAAAACTGGAAGTAATCAATCAACACTCATGTGCACATACGGAAGTAAAACTCAATGAAAATCAAGCAGATGGGGATGGGGGAAAGGGGATGGGGTAAATTCACACCTAATGGGTACAGTGCACACTATCTGGGTGAAGGGCACACTTACAACTTTGACTCAGTCTGTACAAAATCAAATTATGTAACCAAAATGTGTGGACTCCCATAATATTCTGAAATTTAAAAAATTAAAAATAGGCTCACATTAAAAAGAAACCCTTAGTTTTATTTAGTTCCCCTTTTCCTCCTCTTACTTATGAACATGATACAATTATCTTAAATGTTTTCTCTTCAGATGTAGAACATAACATCCAATGGTGTTACCATTTTTTGCTTCAACTATAAAATATAATTTAAGAAACTCATCAGCTGAAAGTCTATTCTATTTATCCCCATTGTTACCCATTCCATTATTGTTCCTCCAAGTTTCCTGCTGTTATCATTTTCGAAAGATAGTGGTAGAACTTCCTTTAGCCCTTTATTAAGGATAGTTTTCTGGTAACAAATTATCTGAGTTTCTCTTCATCTCAGAATATCTATTTTCCCACCTCATCTTTGAAGAATAGTTTCACTGAATAGGATTCTTTTTTTTTTTTTTTTTTGAGCCAGCCTCAAGCTGTCGCCCTGGGTAGAGTGCTATGGCATCACAGCTTACAGCAACCTCCAACTCCTGGGCTCAAGCGAGTCACCTGCCTCCACCTCCCAAGTAGCTGGAACCACAGGCACCCCCCACAATGCCTGGCTATTTTTTGGTTGCAGCTGTCATTGTTGTTTTGGCAGGCCCGGGCTGGATTCGAACCTGCCAGCTCAGGTGTATGTGGCTGGTGCCTTAGCCACTTGAGCCACAGGTGCTGAGCCACCAAATAGGATTCTTGATGAACAATGGTGTGCCATGTCTTTCTGCCTCTGGTTTTAGATGCTTTCATCTAAATCAGTGTTACTCCATGAGTCATTCTTCTCTGATGGTTTTTAAGATTTTTTTCTCTGTCTCTTCTTTCTAAAGTTTCATTATGATATGTCTGGGTGTGAGTTTCCTTGTATCCTATTTGGGATTTACTCAGCTTCTTGACTTTGTATATTTCTTTCACCAAATTTGGGGATTTTTCAACCATCCCTTCTTTGAGTATTTTTTCAACCCTTCTTCTTTGACTCTGATGATACGAATGTTAGGCCTTTGTCATGACTCACCTGTCCTGGAGGCTCTGTTCATCCTTTCAGTTTCTTATCTTTCTCTGATGTGGATCAACTCTGTTGACTGCCTCAGAGTTGACTGGTAACTATTCTGTCATCTCCACTCTGCTATTGAGCCCGCCATCACATTTTAAAATTTTAATTGTCATAAGTCTGAGTTCTTTACTTTCCATTTATTCTTGTTTCAAGGAAATTCATCATTGTTTTGTGAAGCATTTTTGTGATGGCTGCTTTAAAATTCCAACAACTGATTTATATTGATTTTGGCATTGGTGGGTTTTCTTTTGGCATTCAAGTTTGTTTTTAATGGTTCCTGATATGACAAATAGTTTCAGATATATTCTGGAAATTTGGATTATTACATAAGAAAACTCTTGACTCTGCCTAAATGTTCTATTTCAGCAGGTGGCGCCCTTACTTGGGTATAGCATATAGGCCCCAACCTACTCCTGGGAGATACAGTCAGAACAGTGCTGTTCTAGTATGTTCTGGATCTGCTGGGGCTCTGGTTCATTTCCTGCCTCTGTTACCCTGTGCTATGGGGTACAGGTTCAGGAAGCACTATTACCCTGTGCTGTGGGGTACAGGTTCAGGGAGCACTGAGTGCTGGGTGTTGTCTCTGAGCTGCAGCTGGTGGAGCCTGCTATGGCTCTGGGTGCACCAGGCATGGGTTGGCAGCTCCATAAATGTACACAGGTGTGAGTGAATCTCCTTGCTAAATCTCTGCTGGGAAGCCTCTTTCTCAGTCCTTTCACCTGGGAGAATAGGATTTTCTTTTTCTTTTCTTTCCCCTCTACACTTTTTAGCAGCTGCTGGTTAGAAGCCTCCCCCAGGCTCCATCTAGGACAGTGATTCTCAACCTTCCTAATGCTGCAACCCTTTACATTCAGTTGAGAACTGCTGGTCTAGGATATGGGAGATAAAAAGAAACCCAAAGACTCTGCAATGTTCCCCCCCCCCAACCCCAGTCCTGTGTTATCTGGCCAATCTTCTTTCCTCTTCCTACGTTATATGTGTAGTGTCCTCCGGTGATCATCTGTTATTTCCAGGGTATCTAGTTATATGTAGAGGGAACAAGCAGGAACCAAGTGAGCCCAGGTCATCTTTTTTTTTTATTTTTTGAGATGGAGCCTCAAGCTATCCCCCTGGGTAGAGTGCCATGGCATCACAGCTCATAGCAACTTCCAACTCCTGGGCTCAAGCAAGTCTCCTGCCTCAGCCTCCCAAGTAGCTGGGACCACAGGTGCCTGCCACAACGCCTGGCCATTTTTTAGTTGCAGCCATCATTGTTGTTTGGCGGGCCCAGGCTGGGGATTCGAACCCGCCACCTTAGGTGTATGTGGCTGGCGCCTTAGCCGCTTGAGCCACAGGCACCGAGCCCAGGTCATCTTGTCATGGAAAACCTGGGTCAATTTTCCAGGCATTTGGAAAATGTTACCACCATGTTCTCTGGGAAGGGTGTGACAATTCACACTCAAGCAAGCATCCATTTCCTTTACCCATGACAATGTCTGATGCTATGATTTTTGTTTTTAAATTTTGCTTTTGGTTCCTAATAAGATGATTAATTATACAGGCTGCTGGCTCCAAACCTTAGAGATGCCACTAAAGGGATAACAGTTGATGGAGTCCAGAACCTAAGATGAAAACCCATGAGAAATCCTCAGTGAGGCAGAGCGTGGTGGGGTCCTGGGTGGGAGGTGAGGCACAGGCAGAGTAGAAGTGGCCGAGTGCACAGCCAGGGCCAGGCTGGAGTGGCTTCTCAGCTACCTGAACCAGCCTGGGCTGCCGTCTGCCTGGCACTTCATTCCTACAGAAGGTCCTGAACCAGCCTCAGGGTCCAGGCAAGGCCAGAGCAGCTTGGCGCTGCCTGGACCATGTGATGCTGGAAGCTGCTGGGCACTCACTCATCTCTAACTCAAGGACAGTCACTTACAACACAAGTTGGCAGCCCTTGGACAGATAGCACCTGGCTAGAAGGACAGGATGTTCCCTGAGGACCAGAGCAGCCCCTGGAGAAGAGCTGAGCACCCTGTTTATCTCGCCCAGGCTCTGCCCTGAGGAGGGTCTGCCTGCCTCTCAGAAACCCACCTGGAAGCTATCTACTAAGGCCTTATGCTCCCTGCCAAGTACATCTGCCCAGAGAAGGTGGATGACTCTCCCCAGGGAAGGAGACAGTGAGGGATGTGAATGAACTCCAGGAGGGAAAGACCACAAGCTGAGCACCAGAGAGGGAGCCCATGAACAGATTCACAAACGCACAGCCAGTACCCTGGGAGGATGTTGGGATTGCCAGGAGAGGGTCAGCAGTTAGGCAGAAACAGCAGCTGGGGACACTGGACTGGAATAATGCAAGTGCTGAAATGATGAACTTGGTGGGAAGTTTAGAAAAGCAAATGGATGGGATGAGCAAGGAGTTCAGCCTGGGAACTGTTCTACAAGGGACAGGGAGGGGCTGGTGAGTAAGAGAGGAGGAAGGGCGGTGAGAAGGAGAAGCATTCCGTGACAGAAGGAAAGGAGAAATGAATGGAGAAGAGGAGATACCTGAAAAATAAGACAAACCATTGCCTTTAATGTTCTCTGGTAGAACTTAATAGTTTATTCACAGAGCTTGTGTTTGTCTTATCAAATTTATTTATTTTAATTATTATATTTTTTAATTTTTTTCTTTTTTTAGAGACAGAGTCTCACTTTGTTGCCTTTGGTAGAGTGCTGTGGCATCACAGCTCACAGCAACCTCCAGCTCTTGGGCTTAGGTGATTCTTTTGCCTCAACCTCCCAAGTAGCTGTGACTACAAGTGCCCACCACAACACCCGGCTATTTATTTTAATTATTTTTAAAATTAAAATTATCACTGTATACATTTATGGGGTACAATGTAATGATTTGATGCACAGTGTGGAACACTTAAATGTATTCATCTTTCAGAATGTTTTTAACTGTTTTATGACAGAAGTAGTGGGTGGATACAGTCCTGCTGCAGATTAATCAATGGTAACTAAGTAAATACAAAATGTAAATCTATGGTTCTCCCACCTGAAACCCGTGTCCTTCTCAGAGGTTATAGTTAGTAATAGTTCAGTTGGTTTCCTTTCCATCCCCTTTTTTGCACTTGTATCCACCCCCATACTTGTGCACACATGTGTTCAAGAGTGCATGTGCCTAAAAAAGTGGATGGTTGCATCTGTATTGAACAGGTACAGACTTTTTTTTCCTTGTCCTGTACAAAACAGTGTAACAACTATTTACATAGCATTTACATTGTATAAGGTATTATATGATAAATAACCTGAGGTGATTTAAACTATATGGGAGGATGTGTGTAGCTTACCCACTAATACTACACCATTTTCTATCAGGGACCTGAGCATCTGCAGATTTTGGTATCTACAGGAGTCCCTCTCAGATACCAAGGGATGAATGTATTTACCATTTACCAGTCCTGTGACTTTTGGGCCAGATGTTTACACTTTCTCAGCCTCAGTTTGCTAATTCTTATAATGATTATAACTGCTAGTGTGCTAGTGTTGTGGGGGGGGGGGCACACATTGGTGACCACATTTCCAGGGTAAGTTATTTGAAGTAGGATTGTTGATCAAAGAGTAGGCATATTTCCCTTTTGTGTTTTCTGGAGTCCCTATGTGCTCCTAAAAAGCTGAACCAAATTCCATTTCCTCTTGCAGTCCAGGAAGTGCCCATTTCCTGATTCCTACTGGTAGTAAAGGTAGTTTTCATTTTTGCCAGTCTGGTGAGCACAAGACACATTTCATTATTGTTTAAATTTGCATTTTTATTAGATAGCTTGAGGGTTTTAGTATCTCTTCGAGTATTTATTGCTTTTCTCATATCTTCTGTGATTTGTACATAGACTTTGCCCATTTTTCTGTTAGGTTGGTTGCCTTTTACATATTGATTTTATAAAAGCTCTTTATATATTCTGTGTATAAATCCTATGACTGTTTATGTTATAATTTTTTTCCCTAGTATGACACTTGCCTGTTGACTAGTTTTTGATGCCTTTCTTTGTTCACGGATTTTAAATGTTTGTATCACCAGACCTGGTGTATGTTTTTGAGGTTTTGTGTCTTGCTTGGGCTTCTTACTCCCTTTTGATGACAAAAATGCCCTTCTATTTTAAATATACTCCTATTACAAAAGATATATTTCCACGTGGTTTCTAAATTTTTAATTTTTCTTCTTTAGATGAAAAATATTTTAACTTGTAATTATTAAAGTACTAATTACTTTTCTCTTAAAATTATTTACTATTATTAATTATTGGTTTTATTTATTTACATGTATTGATTGATTTACATTTAGTTTAATTATTTTGAAGTAATATATAAATACATCCAGTTTGTAGACACCCCAACCATTTGAAAAAGGTGTTTCCTCCCCAACCAATTCCCCTTTCCCATCGCAGGTCTCTTTTGATATTCAGATATATTATTTTCCTCCCTGTGCTGCTGTTTATAAACACACACACATATCTTGGGGGATCTTTCCATATCACTGCAGTGTGTGTGCACGAGATCCTTGCTGACTTTGTTACTCTTGTAGAAAGACTCTTGGGAGCCTTCATCCCTCCTGTGCTCTGGCCCCTCCCTCACACAGTGATCCTATCCCTGGAGGCTGGTGGAGCCCCTCAGCCACCTTTGGTTACCTTTTCCATTTGTTCTGTGTTTATTGTTCTGTTCAGATTTTCTGCCCCCTGTTAAGCCAATTTTGGTAATTTACACATTCTAAGAAAATCTTCCATTTTATCCAGTTAAAACAGAACCTACCAGAATGGAGCCCACCCTCAGGCCTCCTCCACCCCATAGTCAGACCAACTACTCCACACCCATAGTCAATAGTTATGTCACGTTTTTTAACCTAACATTTTAAAATTTTCACTTTTCTCTCTTCTTTTGCTTGACTTCCTAGAGGCTTATTTACTTTGTTGACATACTTTCATATGTCTTACGTTCAAACATATATAAATACTTAAGGCTATAAAATTTCCCTTGAATACTGCTTTGGACATACCCCATAGATTTTTATAGGTCATCTACCATGATGCCCAGTTAATTTTTTCTGTTTTTAGTAGAGACAGAGTCTCACTCTTGCTCAGGCTGGTCTTGAACTCCTGAGCTTAACAATCCACTGCCTCCCAGAGCGCTAGGATTACAGGCATGAGCCACTGCATCTGGCCGGTTCTAAACATTTTATAATTTTCATTATGGAAATTAATTTTGTACAGGGTCTCACTTTTGTCAAGACTAGAGTGCAGTGACTATTCACAAGTGTGATCGTCATCTCAAATTATAGCCTCAAACTGCTAGTTTCAAGCGATCCTCTTAACTGAGTCTCCCAAGCACACAGTGCCTTTTTTTAGCATGAATTTTTGTTGTTTCTTTCTAACTTTATTGCATCCTGGTGAGAGAATGCAGCTTGCACTATACCAGTTCTAGGAAAGGTGCTGAGGTTCCCTTGCTCAGTTTTTCCAAATGCCACACATGAGCTTAAAAAGAACACTTATCATCTGGAGGGTATAGGTTCAAACCTCCCTGTAAAAGTAAGTTTAAAATATTCCAATATGTTCTCCTGCTTTTAAAAAATAGTCTCATTATTTTTTTCTCAGATTTTCCTAACTAGTGTTGGTGAAGGCTGTTGCCCCTTTTCTGGGTGCTTTTTGGGGGGAGGGGGTTTCCTGGAAGAAAGTGGGTGAGGAGTGTGAGGTCACTTTATTGTGGAGAGGCCGCACCTGAGCACTTGAACCCCGGCCTTCCTCTGCATGGAAGGGGCTTCCACATGCTCTCTTCCTGGCCCCCTATCACCTGTCTCCCTGTCCTGCCCTGCCTTACTGATTCCCTAATCTTCAATAATCTTGTCCTTCGAGACTCACTCAGCTCAAGAGTCACCCCACCTGGGGACCAGGTGTGCCCTGTCCTGATTCTGCATCCCTGTCCCTGAGGGCTCCACAAAGGTGTTCCTGTTGGAGCAACTGCTTCCCCACTGGATTCTCAGGTGCTAGACAAGTGCTTAGCTATGACTGACCCAGGCAGCAGCAGCATCTTCACCAGCCCTCCGTGATGGCCAGCAGCTTGCAGTGTATCTGGAAGCCAAGTTATAGTGCATTTCCGGGGCCTGCTGGGCTGTCTGCTGGCTGGGAACCCATCAGGACTGTCATATTCCCTGCTTCCTCACAACCTCTGGGCCATACACATGTGGTGTGGGTCAGCAGATGCTATGGTTGGACACAAGACATCTTCTCTCTGTCCCCAGTTTTCCTATCTGTAAAATAAAACAATAGCATCATGGCCCCTGTGATGGTAAGTGGTATTGAGTCCTATGTGAGCCAACTGTGCCCCTCCCAAGTTTGAGAGAACAATTGTGCGTGTGTACATGTGCGCATGAGAGATTGTGACTGAGTGTGGCCGAGGGGTGCATGTGTGAGTGTGCTTCTGTGTGGTCCGAGGACAGCCCCAGCTCTCAGCAGTGCTGGGGACCATCTTCCTGTTACAGTTCAGGGGAGCAGGAGAGGAGAACACCATACCCCTGTCTGTGAGTGCCTTGGGACATCCTGGCATGCTCCAGCTCATGGCCATATACAGGAATCTTGCCTTCTGGGACCGCATTGTGGGCAGTTACATACCCTGACCACAAGGTGGCAGCACAGACAAGCGACTGCCTGAGGGAGGGTACCAGCTCTGGGATTGCTCTCAATTTCCCATTGGGCTTATGGCCAGGGCCAGTTCACAACTCTGGGCTAGCCCTACAGGTGACAGTGAGAGTAATAGTAATTGTTAGTCACAACAGTAATTGCTTATTTGTGCTTATGCTCCCAGGTAGTGGGCCCACCACATACCATTCATTTTCTTATTTTACTTCCCCAATATTTGGAAGCTTGTGTTTTTGTAAAATTGTCATTTAAAAACACCCAGAGTAGAGTTAAAAGTACAGATGCTTTTTGACTTACAATAGGGATACACCACAATAAATTCACTGTAAATTGAAAATAACATAAATCAAAAATATATTTAATCCACTTAACCTATTAAACATAACAGCTGAGCCTAGCTGGCTTCAAACATGCTCAGGACACTTACATCAGCCTACATTGGGCAAACATCATCTAACGCAAAGCCTACTTTATGAAAAGTGTTGAATGTCTCATGTAATTTATTGAACACTGTACTGACAGTGCAAAGCAGAATGGCTGTGTAGGTCTCCATGCATAAGTTCCACTCAAAACACCACTCACATCTTACAGTAGGAAAATTTTAAGTCAAACTGTGATAAGCTGGGACTTGTCTGTACTAGAGACCTGAGTTCTGCCACTTAGTAGTTGTGTGACTCTAGACACATATTTGAGTCTGACATTCAATATAGAACAAATTTTAAAGCATACCTGTGGTATGTGCACATACATGTGGACATGCATTGGAGTATGCACATGTGTGTGTTTGTACATATTTGTGTGTGCATGTGTCTTTGCATATACATGTTTGTGAGTGCAGGTGTATTTGTGTGCATGTCTCTGCACACATGTGCACGTGTTTTGAGGGTGCATCCAAGTGTGTGTTGAGGCCCTGGAGGAAGAGTGGGGGAGTTAAAGGAGGGCAGGAAGGGGAGGCAACACCTGGTTTGTTGGCCAGGAGAGAAGCCACCCTCCAGATGCATCCTGGGGGTCAGGTTTCAGGGGTATGAGGCTGGGGGAGCCTGTTTATAGTAAGGAAAGGGGATGCTCGGGGCTGGGCAAGGGCAGTCCTATGCCTCAGAGGAGGTGGGCAGAGCATGGTTAAGAAGATAGAATGGTTGGAGAACCAGGGAGGAGCTCTGGAAAGAAAGCCACAGGTTGGCTTGGTGCCTGTGGCTCAAGCGGCTAAGTTGCCAGCCACATACACCTAAGGTGGTATGTTTGAATCCAGCCTGGGCTTGCCAAAACAACAATGACGGCTGCAACCAAAAAATATCCGGGTGTTGTGG